>NW_021849629.1:0-13399 GCF_003651465.1 Formica exsecta | reverse complement strand
CTCGCGGGCGGTACCTCCGGTGTACGAAAAGTTGAAAATCGATAATCTTCTCGCGGCGTATTGCTTTCGGCCTTAAGGAACCGAAAATATTCTATGTCCTCGCGGCGTGTTGCTTTCGTCGACGAACAACGACGACGGCCCGTGTAGGGTCTCGTCTAACCGAATCCCCAAGCCGAGGGCTGAGTCTTGAGTCGCTCGCGGCGGTACCTCCGGTGTACTAAAAGTCAAAAATTGACAAAGTCTCGTCGCGGGCGGTACCTCCGGCTTACGGACGATCGAGCACGTAGTGAGTCGATCGCGGGCGGTACCTCCGGTTTACGAAAAGGCGATAATCGACAAAGTCCCGTCGCGGGCGGTACCTCCGGCTTACGGACGATCGAGCACCCACTGAGTCGTTCGCAGGCGGTACCTCCGGTTTACGAAAAGTCGAAAATTGACACATGAACATCTAACTCTCCACACGACAGAAAATTTATATAATAAATCAATACCTGAGCGAAAAAGCAACTTAACATTGCATTTACACGACGATGAAGAAGAGATGCAACAATAATATTATCATATAATATCCCTTGGCAGTGGTTTCGCTAGACAGTAGATAGGGACACACACACGTGTTAGGGATTTACGTGCAGTATCTGCTCCAAGAGCTCCATCCGCACAGCCCCAATGGGCGCTGAACTGGGACACGCCCAGTTGGCGCGTTCCAGTAAACCGGAACTCCCAGTATGCCGTTGTAGTGTTGGGGCAAACGACAACCCACTGGTCAAAGCGAGCGACTGTCCTCGCTCTGCCAGCTGAGCAGGCTGGTACCCGAGCTGAGAGCGCAGCTCATCCGCCGAGAGCCCTAGAGGCCTCTAGCCAGCATTTGGCTTTAAACCATTGCCCCCGCGATGGTCCTACCCATGGCCGGGCCCAGGGCCAAAACCCTGGTGGGCCCCCGCGGTACCGGATCAAACCACCGGTAAGGTTGCGTGGCCTTAGTCACTACCAGTTTGACGACACAACAGTCGTCGGCACTGATCAGCCAGCGCCTCGGGTGCGCGGAGACGTCACTCTCCAAAGAACCAACACAGGGCTCAACCGCACCATCATAGACGGCACGATTTTACCCAGCTGTATTCCCCCTGCGCCTCGAGCACCTGGCCCACAATTACACTAGCTACGCACACGCACCCTTCTCCTTTCAAACACCTTTCTCGCATATTCATTCATCCTATCATACTGGTCCTTATTCTCCAGCATACCACTCACACTCCTAGCAACATTCAAAGCAGACACACCAATACTCGCATCATCTCTCAAATCCTGGTAGTACTCACATTCACACAGCACATGCTTCCAGTCCTCACTTGTCACTCCACAATCACACCTGTTTGTCTCAGCCAATTTACGTTTAAACAAATATGCGTTCATAGTACCATGCCCAGTCATCATAAACCCAAGAGCAAGCCCCGGATCGAACCAGTCACGCTTACTTACAAACTTCACATCCTTAATCCATTCATACGTTGTCCTTCCTTTCCCACACGTATCCCACTCGTGCTGCCATTTGTTCATTAAGATAGTCTTTATAAACCTTTTACATTCCTCACTGCTTTTTCCAGCCATATCTTCATCACATACACAATCACTATCCACCATACTGATATTATTCCTGATTTTGTACATGCACGCCCGCACCGTAGCCTCCAACGCCCACGGCAACTCTCCCATTATTACACGCATCGCATCGGTTGACACCGTCCTGCACACTCTTACACACGCATACAGAGCCACTCTCTCACATCTCGCCATACACAATTTACCATATCCATAACTTAGGCACTCATACCAAACAATAGCACCATTCATTACGCATGCAGTCAGCAAGCCCTTATAGATTATTCTTACCGCTCTCCTACCAAGACCCCAATCCTTCCTTGTACCTTCCTGAGGCCACTAATCGCATTCAGGACTTTCCCTCTCATACTTTCAATGTGCACCTTGAACCTCATTCTCTCACTCACAGTTATACCCAGATACCTGGTTGCACATACATACTTAATACATTTATCATTCAGCCTCACATTCGGACATCTATTAGCAGCCAACTTACCTTTCATCAACATCATAACAGTTTTATTCTCAGATACGTTCAGACCCACATTCTTACCCCAATCAGTCACCACTTTCATCCATCTAGTTCCAAGCTTCTCAATTTCACTACGACTCATTCCCTCCACAATCAACAATAGATCATCCGCGTACGCAATCACTTCACAACCATCCTTCGTCAAATCATTCAACAAATCATCCATCATCATATTCCATACAGCAGGTCCGCAGATGGACCCCTGAGGACACCCTTTCTCGACCTTCTTCCAAACCACATCATTTACCTTTTACACACACTACTCTATCCGAAAAGTAACTCATCCACATTTTTATCTCTTTGCATTCAATTCGCCTCATTTTCTCGATTACACATTCCCATATTAAGTTGTCAAACGCGCCCTGAAGATCCACAAACACTCCCAGCACATACTTCTTACCAGACTCACTCACACACTTCTTAGCGGCCATCCATGCATCCTCAGTAGACATTCCTCTACGAAACCCATATTGTCTCTCATTCACACCTGCACTCGCTCTCAGCTGCGCTTCCAGTCTATCTACCAATAACCGCTCCAGCACCTTTGCGAGGACAGATAGGAGACATATCGGTCGATATGACCTCACCTCGGTTCGAACTTTATCCGGGGATTTAAGTAAGATGACTACCTCACCCCGCTTCCAATCACTCGGGAAACAACCATTCATCAAACATTCATCGTATATCATCTTCACGTGCACAGGGATTGCACACCACACTCTCAAAAACATCTCCGCAGTAATACCATCCATACCAGGGGCTTTCCCTTTCTTCATCCTTTTCACTGCATTTTCAATTTCATACCATTCGAAATTTGTACATCCATCGCCACTACATACACAACTATACATGTCCATTTTATCACTCGGGGGGAAGAACTCATTCAACATCGCACTTACCGTTTCATTCCAACCAACAGTCATTCTACCCTCAACCTTAACAGCACTCAACACGTTCCTGTTCCTTTTGCCTCTGCACATCTTATATACATCACCCCACGGATCCACATTTCCCTTATCTTTGACAAAGTTTTTCCAATGTTCATCTTTCACGTCCTTAATCCTGTTTTTATACCTCCGCACTTTGGTCCTATACTCGTTTTCAACACCCTGTACACATCCCCTTTTCCTAGCCCTTTGCATCTTTCGTCTTAGCCTTCTAACCTCCCTACGCATCCCCATCAACTCACCTGTCCACCATTTTACTCTTGAACTGCCGCTTTTTATACTTCTACCAAAAAATTCATCATTAACTTCATCTATCCATTTGTACAAGCATGCAATTTTACCTTCCAGGGTCATGCCACAATATACACCCATATCCATATCAACAGTCTTTTCACATATATTTTCACAATAACCATCCCAATCTATGTCGCTTTTACGCCATTTTTTCCCAAGCTCCACACTACTCTCCACTTCACTTATTCTACCTTCCATCCTCATAAAAATAACATTATGATCACTCACTCCCCATTCACTCATAATTCCCCATGTGCTTTTAAATTTCATCCACTTGTCATTTATCTCAGTCACATCAATATCACTGTCACCTCTCGGGCCACTAAACGTATATTCTTGTGTAGGCTCATTCAACACAGTCAAATCACACAACAACAAGAAGTCCTCAATTTTAACACCACGCTCCTCAGCTACACGACTTTCAATCTCGTACTTACTGTACCACATAGGTAACACCGCGTTCGCGTCCATCCCGATAAGCACCGGTCTCCCAGGCGTCACATCCATCACTCCCTCCATATACTTTATCATTGGACTCACTTCTAAACGGTCCTGACAATAAACTGAACACACATAGAACACTCCACGCTCATTACTAATCCAAGCACATACACCATGTTCACTCATGCACTCTTCTACAGCCACAACTTCCATATTTCTATCGTTAACAACTATAGCCGCTTTGGCATCTTGTTCATATAATATCACTCTCATATCCCATGGCAATCCACACACCCGCCCACCAGAAACATATGGCTCCTGCATAAGAGCAATACTCACACCTTCCTCACACATAATAACCCCCAATTCGCACATCACCTTATACGACCTTTGACAGTTCAGCTGAATCATTTTCCAAACAGGCTCAGTCATTGCTAATTCTTGTCTTCATCCTCTCTATCATACGTACGTACTCCGGACACGACACAGATAGCACCGAGTGTTCAGAGGGCAGGCCTTTCATTTTACAATTCACACAGCATTCAATCCCTCTGCAGTCCGCAACCATATGACTTTTTTCACCACACTCCCTACAGAGTTTCCCCACTTTACACTCCTTCATTCCATGCCCATACCCATAACACGCAAAACATCTATACACCCTATCAAACTCTCACCTTGAACGCATTCCATTCTACATATACCCTACCATCAGTTAATAGCCTATCACGCACTCTCATACTAACCTCAACGATCACATTTCCAGCATTCGCACTTTTCTTACCACCTCTACTAATTATCCTTACTCTCTCTTTAAAATCATTCTCACTAATCACATCTTTCAAATTCCGCGCATACAGCTCATTCATAAACACACTTTCAGCCATGTCATTCGGAACATCATACACTATGATTTTCGGTCCTATTCTTCTCGGTAGATCCACTTTCAGTCCGACATTATCAAACGCTTTACATTCCTGGATCATTTTTCTTTCTTTTTCAGTAACCGTCTCAATAGCTATTCCGCCATTTCTGGTTTTTCGCAAAGCTTTAACTCTCACCTTTAGTTCCGGCCTGACATGCCTCATAACACGCTCCTTCACTTGTTCACTCGTTACATTCTCACCAGTTCCTTTCACAACAACAGCATAACTTATGGTTTCCTTCTCCTGAGCATGTACAGCACCATCAACATTTATTCCTGCACCGACATTTACATCTCTCGCTAAACATATGTTCTTATTCGGAAACATTCTGCTACCTTCCAACCGACCAATCAGACGCTCATTCTTACAAATCAAATCACACACAATATATTCACACTCAGCCACTTTCCTCAATATAAATTCGCATGCATTCTTCGAAACTTTATTCGATTCACCCAGTACAAAACATCTTATAGCTTCCCCTATCTTTTTAACTTTTGAAAGTTCAATCTCATATTCATTCTCATCACTATCATTATCATCCGTCCTTCTCTTCACCCTCCGCTGTTTTACACTCGCACCAGAAACAACACCACCCTCACTTTTTTCACTCCGCACACTTAAAACAGAACCCATCCTCAAAGCAGTATCCACTTCCATCATCATTACCTCTTCACTTCCATCTTCAGTTTTATCGGTTTGTTTTTTATTATTTTTTTCCATTTTGTTCCCACGAATTGGGACGAACAACAGTCACTCCCCGGGTGAGTAGATAGGGACAGTTAATGTTAGAGCGCGCCTTCCAAAAAAGACGCACTCCTGTTCCCTCGCCCTATCGGGCAAACACAACAAAAACAACCACGGCTCCACTGTCTAGCGACGTTGCCCCGAGACGGGCGATGGAAAAATCCAGCAGCGCCTACGGGATCTTATGCGCAGGATAGACAGTTTGGCCGCGCCTGCAAGCCCACCTTCCTTCCTCAGGGCCACCTAGGCTGCCGGTCCACACACTCGTAGCCGACTCAGTGACCCCTTTGCTTACCAACGCGCCAACGGAGAACCACGGGGAGGCCTGTCCACTGTATCCCGACCCGGATACACGCTCTGACCCTGTTATGGGCGGAAGTTGGGGAGGGAAATTTGATTTGGTTAGAATGGGTGTGAAGGAAATGACTTAAAAGCCATTGGATAAAAGGGGTTTTGGAAACCTACCTATTTACCTCTAACTTAAAATTACGCGACGCGAAGATCATTCGAGAACGCGGCTTTTCCGAGAAGATTACGGACCTGCATTCTCATAACCGAAGACTCCGACTTCCCCGGCTGAGTGATCTTTTTCTGTCCAGTAGATAGGGACAGTGGGAATCTCGTTAATCCATTCATGCGCGTCACTTATTAGATGACGAGGCATTTGGCTATTTTTTTTTCCAATTACGCTACTCCACTAAGGGGAGTATAACATAACATTATGTCTACTACAGACAGCTTCGGTACGCCTATCCTTGCTTTCCACGTTGGCTCCTCCCGCCGCCTTCACCGCTCCGCTTCATCTCCGCACTGTGGTTATCTTGTTGAACTGATGGAAGGATGCCAGGCCACCGATGATGACTCTTGAAGACAGGACTTTAAGCGCGTTCTTCTTGATTACTCCCAGCGATATCATGCTCTGGGCAGACTCTTCGCTCCATACACCGCGCCAGGACAGCGTGATCGATGTGTACCTCACCTCTCGAACGCCATACAGTCTCCTTACTGCATCTGTCAGGTTCTCGTAATAGTCGATCTTCCTCTTGTGCGCTCCATCTAGATCGACCTGGTCGTTCACCACCTGCGCGTCGATTACCAGCGCCGTCACACCCAGCCATGCGATGATGTCGGGCTTCCTCAGTCCTTCCTCCGTCTGGATCCTGGGCTCTACCACAACTCTGTATTCCTGCTTCTCCAGATTACGAGCAATATAAGAAGCAACATGCCTCTTGATTCTGGGACCATGCGTTCTGTGACATTGCTGCAGCACGTGATTAAGAGTCTTGCTGCAATTACATCCCGCTTTACAGAGACGTTCCTTGGGGCATCCTCGGGATGTTCGTGACTTTGTTGGAAGTGCGTTTATCTTCAATTTGCATGATTGCACAAAGTCTTTACCAGATAGGAACCTAGTTCCATCTTGCATCCACGGATGTTGCTGCGGAACTCGAGCGGATTCCTGCAGTCCTCGACTATCAACGCGACCATACAGCTGTTTGGCCCATCTGCTGCTTACATCCACACCACTGGTTAATTGACTGTCACCATCAAGCAGTCTAGTACGGCAGAGCTTTATCTCCGTTTCGAGGAATGCGCTTGGTGCTCCTACCGCTCCTTGCTGTGATAGAGGTAGCTTGAGCAGACGATTAAGTCGTCTTAGAGGGGCTTGCCACCTTAAAGATTGGATTCCCAATCCACCATCCTTAACGCCTGCATGCACATAGACGTTTGGCGCATCTGTGGGTAGGGCAAGCCATTGCCGCACTGCGTGTCGAACTATTTTGTCGCACTTGCGCAATATACTGATGTTAGTACATCCAAGCTCCAACTGATGATATAATCCAAGATTGACGTTCGTTCGTAGCGCAAACAGCCTCTGCTGCGGTTTTAACGGCGCTTTAGTCAGCTTCTCCAGCATGTTTCGAAGCTTTCCTGATATATCGAGCTTAACCCTTCCTTCTGGAGTGAAGGCTACACCAAGATAGATCCATTCGCTCGTTCTCCGAAGGGCAGGAAGCATTCTTCCTTGACATAGAAAGACAGTTTCCGCATCTACGACTGTTTTCTTCTCGTGAGGAACGTTCCTCAATGACACCGTCAAGCACTTAGACGCATTGACTTGTAGTCCACACTTGCTAAGAAAGGCTACAGATATATCCAGCAGCTTCTGGAGACCTATGGGTGTCGTCGCAAACAACAGCATATCGTCCGCAAACGCCGCCGCGTTTATTACGACTCCACCAATACGAGCTCCTATATATTCCGGCAACTCTTTGAGCAGTCGCTCGATTACCATATTGAAGATGATCGGCGACATAGGGTCTCCTTGTTTGACACCATAAGTTGGCTTAATCTTTTCCGACGTCCAAGAGTCACAGCTAAGCCGTGTAACGCTTCTGGAGTATGCATCCATAATATACTCTATCATGGGGGTTGGCAGGCCCATGATTTTAAGCGTTTCCTGTATTGACTTATGCGTAACCGAGTCAAATGCCTTGGCGATATCAAGAGAGACTATAAAGAGCGGCTTGTGGCTCTTGTTATGGTATCTAAGCATAAGGTCCAAGAGGAAGACATTATCAGAGCATCCGTCTGTTGGCCTAAAAGCTCGTCGTTGGTCAAGCTCAACTGCTCTTGCCATACGTGAAGCAAAGATTTTATGTAGAGTTCGAATTAATACTGAGGAGACTGTAATAGGTCTAAATTCTCCTGGTGTCTTTGCTTTTGACTTCTTTGGAATTAGGGTAGTTATCGATTCCGATAGGTGTAGAGGCGCCTTCCCGCACCACATAATGATGTTAAGGATCCTACATAGTATTCCAGGAGGAATCTTCCTTAGGATTCGTGCAGTGAGGTCATCTGGCCCTGCCGAAATCGTGTTTGCTGGCATAGATTTCTTGATCTCCACAAGAGAGATTGGCGACCACAAACTGTTGATCGTTGGCCTAGACCCGACGGAGCCTGGAGATGTATCCAAGCTCCCGGTCATTACGGTTTCCCAGAAAGGCACCATTACATCCTTAGGAGGGACCTGTACCTCCGTAATATCGTCAAGCACCATGCCTATGCATTTACTGCGATTTTTACGCCACAAATCCTGGACTCGTGCGTATTCTGCTCGACGCGCTTGGCGCTTCGACAATGTTACACCTCTACGGTTGGAGGTGTCTCGAGCTTTACGAGCCTTAAGTAGAAAGACCTCACGCAAATACAATGCGAGGTCCATCATAACCACTTCCGGTTTGCTAGCTTGCAAAGAGTCGCAGATGTTCTGCAGACGTGCCGACTTAAAATCAGCACTTGCTGAAGGCGGTAGTGCTCTAATGCAATCAGCGATTGCCGACCGATAATCCGTCTCATCCGAGTGGTCCGCTATATGACCCTCGTTCGGCTCACCTGGAGCTTTGCTCAGCAATTCCTGCACAAGCGCTCTATATGCGGGTTGTTTGCGCTTTCCTTTGATACCTTCAAGCGTACGACCAGGAAAGATATCAATTATCGCCTGATTGATAAATCTGACGCCGTGTCTCGTCAGCTCCATCTCCTTTCGTGCAAGCAACAGGATCTCTTCATTGTTCCAACGCCCTTTAACTGCAGCGGTGTTCTGCTGTGCATCCATCCAGTCTGAGTGGGCACGCCGCTGATGGAGTCCTTTTCCTGTCTTGGTGTAACACCTTCTTTGCCGTCGGTCTACCGAATCTTACTTTCCAAGATAGCCGACGTTACCAGGAGCACCACGAGGAGGTGGGTGTACAACTAGAGCGTGAGAGGCTAATGGTCCTTACAAGAGGACTTGGTTTAAACAACGAATACAAGTATCCGCCGAGCGCATCAACGCCCATTACTATGCTCTCTTTAAGTCCGCTCGCGGCGTGTTGGTTGTGCCTCGAGAGGGCGTGTGTATGTGTATATGTATATGTGTGTTGCTACATATGAGCCATTTGGTCAGCAGTGCTGACACCGACTCGTAGCGTTGCATGCTGTTTTAGGAAGAGAAGGAGATAAAACAAGGGAAGAAAGGGAGAAGGAGAGAGAGTAAAGAGGGAGAGAGATTGTGTATGTGTGTGTGTGTCGCTACATAAGAGCCATTTGGCCAGCAATGCTGGCACCGACTCGTAGCATTGCATGCTGTTTTGGTGAGAGTTGAGAGAGAACGAAGGCGATTGGAGAGAGAGAACAAGGACAGTAAGCGTGTTGTTAGTTGTAGTTAATAGAAATAGTGAAATAGTGAAATAGTGAATAGAAAGTAGAGAAGCAAGAACGAAAGAATGAAAAGTAGAGTATAGAGATAGAAAAGTAAGAGTAATAGCGATAGTACGAAAAGGAGAGAAATATGGTTGAGGGGGAGCTTTTGGCTCGGGAGGGAAAAGAGTAGAGTGACGAAAGAAGAAGAAAAGAAGAGTGTTAGCAATGTTAGTAAGATATAGTTAAGAAGGGGTGATAGAGAAAGAGAGAGAAGGGTGGCTTTCCCAAGGGTGAGGAGACCTGAAAAATAAAAGAAAGATTAGTGGCCACCGGTTCCGTCGCCGCTGGGACCGAGGTCTCAGAAGCGCAGGGCCCGGTGGGTGAGTATCGACAGCCCCTGTTCCTCTCTACTGCACCGAGGTACAATAGAGACGAACGGATGGAGATGGGCTGCCGGGAGATTGAATGTAGGAGGGATGGGAAAGCCGAGTACGGGGACATGACCTCAGCTACCGTAGGTTCCACAACTCTTAGAGGTGCGTCACCCACGCCGCCGCAGTCACGTCCCACCAACGCATCCATGTGCGCTTGCTACATATGAGCCATTTGGTCAATCTGACACCGACTCGTAGCTATGCTGTGTTCAAGGATGGGTGAAAGCGACAGAGTAGACAGATCATTGAAAATGTTAGTAGTGAAAGTGTTAGTGTTGTTAATTGAAATAAAGTATAGAGAGGGGAAAGAAGTGATAGAAAAGGGGGCGTGTGTATGTGTATATGTATATGTGTGTTGCTACATATGAGCCATTTGGTCAATCTGACACCGACTCGTAGCTATGCTGTGTTCAAGGATGGGTGAAAGCGACAGAGTAGACAGATCATTGAAAATGTTAGTAGTGAAAGTGTTAGTGTTGTTAATTGAAATAAAGTATAGAGAGGGGAAAGAAGTGATAGAAAAGGGGGCGTGTGTATGTGTATATGTATATGTGTGTTGCTACATATGAGCCATTTGGTCAATCTGACACCGACTCGTAGCTATGCTGTGTTCAAGGATGGGTGAAAGCGACAGAGTAGACAGATCATTGAAAATGTTAGTAGTGAAAGTGTTAGTGTTGTTAATTGAAATAAAGTATAGAGAGGGGAAAGAAGTGATAGAAAAGGGGGCGTGTGTATGTGTATATGTATATGTGTGTTGCTACATATGAGCCATTTGGTCAGCAGTGCTGACACCGACTCGTAGCGTTGCATGCTGTTTTAGGAAGAGAAGGAGATAAAACAAGGGAAGAAAGGGAGAAGGAGAGAGAGTAAAGAGGGAGAGAGATTGTGTATGTGTGTGTGTGTCGCTACATAAGAGCCATTTGGCCAGCAATGCTGGCACCGACTCGTAGCATTGCATGCTGTTTTGGTGAGAGTTGAGAGAGAACGAAGGCGATTGGAGAGAGAGAACAAGGACAGTAAGCGTGTTGTTAGTTATAGTTAATAGAAATAGTGAATAGAAAATAGAAAATAGAAAATAGAAAGTAGAGAAGCAAGAACGAAAGAATGAAAAGTAGAGTATAGAGATAGAAAAGTAAGAGTAATAGCGATAGTACGAAAAGGAGAGAAATATGGTTGAGGGGGAGCTTTTAGCTCGGGAGGGAAAAGAGTAGAGTGACGAAAGAAGAAGAAAAGAAGAGTGTTAGCAATGTTAGTAAGATATAGTTAAGAGGGGGTGATAGAAAAAGAGAGAGAAGGGTGGCTTTCCCAAGGGTGAGGAGACCTGAAAAATAAAAGAAAGATTAGTGGCCACCGGTTCCGTCGCCGCTGGGACCGAGGTCTCAGAAGCGCAGGGCCCGGTGGGTGAGTATCGACAGCCCCTGTTCCTCTCTACTGCACCGAGGTACAATAGAGACGAACGGATGGAGATGGGCTGCCGGGAAGTGCGGAAAGGTGGTGAGAGGAGAGGAAAGATAGGAAGGACGCCGTCACTTATGAGCCATTCGATCAGCATCAGTTTTCAACCACGACACTCCCGGACTCCGAGATCAACTCAGAACATCTCCCGCGCGGGCCGGGATCCGTGGATCAGGCGGATCACCAGCACCGGCGCAAGGGTCAGTAAAGAGCGTCACCCGGACGTCCATCAGAGAGTCACAGTATCACTGATGCCGGCTCATGACTATGCGGAAAAGGGGGGAACACTCGCTGTGACATCACTCAGCCGACAACTACCGAATCTTACTTTCCAAAGTAGGTGCGTTCTCAGGAGTACCACGAGAAGGTGGATGCACAACTTGAACGTGAGAGGCTAGAGGTCCTAACGAGAGGACTGATATCGCGTAGCGATTCCGCATCGCATAGCGGTTCGCATCACGTTCCAACCCTGACCCTCAGACCCCGAGGTCGACTCAGAACATCACCCGCGCGGGCCGGGATCCAACGGACCGAGGTGGATCCCCAGCGCCGGCGCAAGGATCAATAAAGAGCGTCACCCGGACGTCCTTCAGAGAGTCACGGTAACTCCCAGTAGATAGGGACAGTGGGAATCTCGTTAATCCATTCATGCGCGTCACTAATTAGATGACGAGGCATTTGGCTACCTTAAGAGAGTCATAGTTACTCCCGCCGTTTACCCGCGCTTGCTTGAATTTCTTCACGTTGACATTCAGAGCACTGGGCAGAAATCACATTGCGTCAACACCCGCGAGGGCCATCGCAATGCTTTGTTTTAAATAAATAGTCGGATTTCCCTAGTCCGTGCCAGTTCTGAGCTGAGCGTTGAATGGCGGCCAAAGAGGACGACCACGACGGCTCGCGCCGTTACGGAAGCCTCGCAGCACGGAAGATCCGCGGGAGGCCAAGGCACGGGACCGAGCTCGGATCCCGGGACCGGCGCGAGAACGCCGACCGTTCACCTCGCCCAAGCCCGGCACGTCAGCCAGACTCGCTTCCCGACCAAGCCCGACACGCCCCGCTCCTCAGAGCCAATCCTTATTCCGAAGTTACGGATCCAATTTGCCGACTTCCCTTACCTACATTATTCTATCGACTAGAGGCTCTTTACCTTGGTGACCTGCTGCGGATATGGGTACGAACCGGCGCGACACCTCCACGTGACCCTCTCCTGGATTTTCAAGGTCCGAGGGGAAGATCCGGACACCGCCGCAACTGCAGTGCTCTTCGCGTTCCAAACCCTATCTCCCTGCTAGAGGTTTCCAGGGAACTCGAACGCTTATACAGAAAAGAAAACTCTTCCCGGATCTCCCGACGGCGTCTGCAGGTCATTTTGGGTTACCACGACGAACACTCTTACGAGGGTTCTCTCCTACCGTTTGCGCGGAAGGTGACGCGCGACTCGCATAAGAGGCACGAGCGCGCGCTGGCGCACCGGGAGACCGCGAGAGAGGGATAACGCAACGTGTGTGCGCCGTATTCTACTCCCCTCTCTCTCCTTCGACAGTCTCCGGGCGCGCACGCGCTCAAGCGCTCTATCTTTACGCGCGTGCGTGCGCTCTCACTCTTCCTTTTCCTCGGTGTTATTTCAGACGACACCAAGGGGCCGCCTCTCGGGACGGCTCGTCTCGGGCAAACGTCCAACGATCGCTTGTACGCCGTTTGCGCGAACGGGCGCGTTGGCCCGGCGCGCAAAGGCGCAAGCAGTTTCGAGGTACTAAAACGACCCTCAGCCAGGCGTGATCCGGCAATTGTATCCGTGGACCGCAATGTGCGTTCGAAATGTCGATGTTC
>NW_021849628.1:12486-12885 GCF_003651465.1 Formica exsecta | reverse complement strand
TCATATACTTCTGGCCATTTAATATAATTTTGAACATGTTGCTGTGGTGTATGTAAGCCACATTAAAAACACATCTCCATACAGTGTCTTTAGAAACCCCAAACCGATCTGCAACGGATCTGAAATAAGAAAATAATTTGCAACAAGCAAAAACTTATTTTTGTTTGTAATAATAAAAGAAAAAATCGAAAAATCTTTTAATTACTAACCTATACACTTCTTGATTGCCAAAAATCTATAACGCAATAGCTAATTGCTTAACTGGTGGTAATTTAGAAGAATTATTTTCCAATAATTAATTATTTTCCAATAATTCTAAACCAAATGTTTGTATCAATAGCTCAAAAGTATTTCTTTCAATACGGAAATGTGATTTGAAATTTTTAATAAAATAATATA
>NW_021849628.1:0-3264 GCF_003651465.1 Formica exsecta | reverse complement strand
TCTTATCTTGCTTCCTGCTCTCATTACTCTCTTCCACTCCTCCCTATCTCTCATCCTCATTCCTCCTTCTCCCTCCTTCTTTCCCTCGTCCCTGTTACTCTCTTCCTTCTTTGTCTCCTCTCTGTCTGACTCACTATCTTCCTCCGTATCCCACCAGTCTTTCGCTTCCTCCTCCTTTCTCCTCCTTGGGCTACATCCTGTCTCCTCTCTTATTCCTCTTCCTTTCTTCTCCTGTCTCTCCCCTTCCTCTCTTAACTTTTCTCTGCCTCTCTCCTTTATTTCCTCCTCCTTCACTGCTCCCCTTGCTCCCCCTAACCCCCTCTTCTCTCTTCTTCCTTGATCCCTCGCCTCCTCTCTCCCTTCTTCTACTTCCTCTTCACTTTCCTCTTCTTGCGACACCGTTGTTTCCTCCTCCTTTTCTCTCCTTCCTCTCGCTCTCTCTTCTCTCCATAATTTCTGCTCCTTCCTTATTCCCCTTACGTCCACCAACAGCTCCTTTAACCACTTTTCCATGTCCTCCATCTATTTTTCTTTCTTCCCGTTTCCTTTTCCCAGCCTTCTTACTTCTCTCCCTTTCTTTCTTCCCTCTTACTCTCCCTTCCACCCTTATCTCCTTCCTTCTCTTTCTCCTTTCACTTCCTTCTCCTTCTCACCCCTTTTCTCACAACGCACTTTATTCTTTCCTGCTTTTCTATCCGCTACCTTTCACCTAACCTAGCTTCCATTGCATCACTCTTCCTTCTTTTAGCTCTCGTTTCCGTATCGATCTACGACATGCTCGATCCATCTCGATCCTCTGACGCCCTCCCTTGAGTCTTCTACGTCAACTACTACTCTTCCTTATCCGCTCCGTCCTCTTCCTTACCGCCTTTCCTTCTACTCTCTGTTACCTTTCCATCACTTCCCACGTGATTTCCTTTCTCTCGCTCTTCTCCCTCTCTCTCTCTCTCTCCCCCATCAACATAACCTCCAACTACTCCAACTTTACACTCTTCTCTTTTACCGTTCCTTCACTCGCCAACTCTCCCTTTATTCCCGCGTGTGCGCCTCACTCTGCCCTTCTTGCTCGTCCCCTTTCTGACTCTCTCCTTCTTCTTCGATTCCTCTCCTTCTCACTTCCTTGGCGAGTAATGATTACACGTGTTATTCCCATCGACCCCCACCTCCCAGCTCAAATTTATTGATATGAATGTGATATTATTAATAAATATATATAAGTATAATAGACTTTTACCTAATATAAATGTTAAAGAAAAACTCGTAATGCTTTATGGTAAGTACTTTATTTTAAATTTTTATGTTTTAATAAGCAATTATAACTGTTTATTCTAATATTACGTTATTTATTAACATTAGTGCCAATAATATAAATGTTAATGATTTAAGTATGTAAAAGTAAAAAATATGATTATAAAGTTAACAAATATTTATATTAGTAAAATATTATTTTTTGGAGACTGATATGTAATTCGTTGTACGTGTATTCATGTATTAATCCAAATACAAATATTATTATTTATACTATAAAATGTCAACTGATATATTTTGTATTTTATATATAATATTATGCATAAATATGTATCTTATAATAAAAATTAATTATATTACACATACAACATTATTTGGATTATATTTATATTTCATAAAAAATGATAGAAGTTGAGTTAATAGTATCTAATTCTCTATCAGATTTAATTAAGCAAATTCAGTTTTGAAAGTTTAAAAATTAATATTTATTAATTTCTGATCTATAAACTTTAAATAATTTTAAATCTATATCATTAAGATTAACATATATTGGTAAAACATATTTCGGCATTATTAAAATAGTATACTTAAATAAAGTAAACAATGATTTTTTTATTGTATATAACACAAATTATAGCAATATATTAATACTATTTGTTATAACTGAGGATTTATAATTGAGTTTTAACACATTAATAATAAAAAAAGGAATAGTTTATACAATATACAGTATGTACAGATATACAGTAGTCTATAAAATAAACATTAATAAATACACATTTTTTAATTTTATAAAAACCAAGAAATTTTAAATGAAATATGTTATTATGCAACGCATAAATTATCTCATATCTTTTTTGATTTGATTGATAAGCATTACAAAAAATTAAATAATAATGATCTCTTAAAAATTATCGCGATGTGTTATAAATTAATGAATACAGAATATCTTTATAGTCGTTATATTCTTTAGGTTTTTATATGTGAGAAAAGATTTGTTTTTATCTTACATAATAATTGTGATTAAAATAATAATTGTGCAATAATATCTCTTTTCTCATCAGCTCTCATAACTGCATAATTATGATTATTGTTATCTCTTTCTATTTCTAAAATATTAAATGGTTCATCCTCCATATCAATACAAATATTATGTAAAATGCAACATGCAAGTACAACTAGTGGAATCATTTCAGTATTATACATATATACATGTTTTAGCTTTCGGAATCGTCCATTCAAAATTCAAAATGTTCTTTCAATTATAACACGAGTTTTTGATAATTTGGTATTATAATTCCGTTGCACATCATTTAAATGGCCATTATCACGATATGGAGTGAGCATATAGTACGACAACGGGTACGCAGAATCAGCTAATAGGTGACCATTTTGTGGAAAATATCTTTGTACATCTTGATCTATCATATTTTTTATGTCACTTAACCGTCAAACTCGGGCATCGTGGACACTGCCACAAATTCTCGCAAAAAATCATAATCAATAAATTTCATTTTCTTATTGCAAATACCTTGAAGTAATATGGAATAAAATCCTTTTCTATTTAAGTAACTATAATTGGGTGTTCAGTAGTTAGTAGGACTACTAATGGGAATATGGCAGCCATCAATGACGCCTACCACACCTGGAAAATTACTAATGGCAGCAAATTCTTCTTGTATATTTGTTATTTCATATACTTCTGGCCATTTAATATAATTTTGAACATGTTGCTGTGGTGTATGTAAGCCACATTAAAAACACATCTCCATACAGTGTCTTTAGAAACCCCAAACCGATCTGCAACGGATCTGAAATAAGAAAATAATTTGCAACAAGCAAAAACTTATTTTTGTTTGTAATAATAAAAGAAAAAATCGAAAAATCTTTTAATTACTAACCTATACACTTCTTGATTGCCAAAAATCTATAACGCAATAGCTAATTGCTTAACTGGTGGTAATTTAGGAGAATTATTTTCCAATAATTCTAAACCAAATGTTTGTATCAATAGCT
>NW_021849627.1:0-484 GCF_003651465.1 Formica exsecta | reverse complement strand
AATTTTTAATGGTAATTTATCATATCTAATCATGAGAGGATATTTCGTGTTCTCTGTCATCTTTTTCTGATTAGTGATCTATGTATATATATCATAAAAGTAAGAAATGCACATACTATCCGATTCAATAATAGTTTCTCAATGAAAAGTTTATCAAAATTTATCCGAATTTATCATTCGATATTTGCATCAAAATGAATATGTACATTTAGGAAATTAAAACTATTGCAACGTATCCGACATTTTATGATAAAAAGATGTAGAAATAAAGGCTTTCTCATTGAATTAAATTCGTTGAAAGAATTGCATGTAATTTTTAATGGTAATTTATCATATTTAATCGTGAGAGGATATTTTGTGTTCTCTGTCATTTTTTCTGAATAATAATCTATCTGAATACTTATCGTATTAAAAGTAAGAAATGTTCATGCATTATCCGATTAAATACACATACATTAATTATCATTCAAAATTTTGTTAATAT
>NW_021849626.1:0-251 GCF_003651465.1 Formica exsecta | reverse complement strand
TAATTTTATTATAAACTCATAGTGTATATATATTAATAAGTTTTTTATATATAAATTGATGTTATTAATATCTCACAAAATACTTTGAAAAAATATGTAAAATCCGCCTAAAAAAGACATCACAGATGTAAAAAAAAGCGCTAAGTATATCTTTCTCCAATCAAAATAGTCCTTTATGAAAACGTCATCAAGAATATTATTTTTCGAAAATTGTATTTATTAATTATATTTTTTACTTTTACAAAAATGAA
>NW_021849625.1:0-219 GCF_003651465.1 Formica exsecta | reverse complement strand
GACTCAAAGAGATAAGATCGCTAAGTACGCAAATATCTTTCGTTCCGAACGACTTAGTCACGTACCTGTAAGCGAGATTTGCCGAAAATTTAATAACACATCAAGGTAATTAAGGAACAACGCTTCTCGACTCAAAGAGATAATATTGCTATGTACGCAAGTTTTATTCGTTCTGAACGATTTAGTCACGTACCTGTAAGCGAGATTTGCCGAAAATTT
>NW_021849624.1:0-207 GCF_003651465.1 Formica exsecta | reverse complement strand
TATATCGTGTTTCGTATCATTTTAATCTATAAAATATCATTAATTCATTATAATTATTTTCGGATCAATAAGTGCGAAAAACAAAAATTTTACAGTTACGATATATAACGCGAGAGATTATAGATAAAGCGAGCCTCGCGAGCGAAAGTTCGGAAATCTTTTATGTTAGCTATCTCGCTTGCTCCTCATTCTCTCTCTCTCTCTCTC
>NW_021849623.1:14220-19906 GCF_003651465.1 Formica exsecta | reverse complement strand
GATCTACAAAAGCTTCTGCGATGGTTTTGGAAGTTTGATTCGGTAGTGATATCCCCATGCAAAATTTAGTTAATTGATCTTGTAATGTTAGAATATATTCGTTTCCCCTTTCAGTTTTAGGTAAAGAGCCTACGATATCCTTGGCTACTTTATCAAAAGAAGATCCTGGTGTGTCTGTGATTATCATTGGTTGTTTCGTTTTTACTCGTACAAGTTTTTTCAATTGACATTGTAAACATTGCTGTATATACCGTTGAACATCTGCTTTCAAGTTTTCCCAGTAATAATTATGTTTTATTCTGTTATAAGTTTTTGTGACTCCCCGGTGTCCTCCCGTCGGTAAGCAATGCATTTCACTGATTATAACGGAACGTAAATCTTTCGGTGGATATTTAATTAGTCCGTGGCAAATAATAACTTTAGTAGGAGCGTCGGTGAATATTGATTGTATATGTGATTTGACGTCATTCCATGGAACATTATTAATAAACTCGGTTTTTGCAATACTAAATGTTTCTAATTTTAAATCTTCGGTTATTTTCGGTTATTAAGTCTGTTAAGATTTTAACAATTTGATTAAGAGTAGCCGTAGGGCCTTCTCGTTGTTCTTCGCTGACAGGTAAAGCCACATGATAATGATTTTTATGTTTTATGGCCTTAACCTTTCCTAGAACAAGGGATCCTAGGTTTGGAAACTCTTTTCGTTTGAAAAGTTTTTATAAGCCTGAATCTAAAAGTCTTCCCTGGGTGTCTACGAAATATACTATGTTATCTTTTCGTAAAAATAATAATTCTCGAGAGTCTATAACGTTACCATGAATTATTCTATTTTCAATAAATACAGGTTTCGTTTTTCTTGATTTTAAATTTTTGTTAATAATATTTTGTTCGTTTTCTTCTTCGTCTTCTTTTTCACTGTCAGAAATTTTATCAGGCGGATCATTTCTTTCTTCGATTTCTTCGATCTCTCCCTCGTCACTATGCAATTCGTTGGTTATTTTATTTTGCTCAATTTGTCTTGCAGTTCGGCTTCTTGTTTGAATTTTATTTTGTTTAGGAGGATCGTGTATTAAAGCTTTTTCGGTAATTGATAAATAATCTGGTTCGTTTAATTCTGTTTGTGTAAATGGAAGAGTATCGTTATTGGTATTTAATAAATCGCTTTCAGCTATTATTTCTTCGTTTTCTTCCATATCGGAAAGATATAAATTGAAATCGTCATCTCCTTCTTCTTCTTCTTCGCTATCGGATTTTTCTAATAGTTCGGCAATTAATCGTGCATCTTTAGGGTTATCTGGGTTTAAAAGTTTCTTGTTTTTTATAATTTTACAATCTATTTCTTCGATATTTACAGGATTTCTGGATAATGCGTCTGCGTTTACGTTTGTTTTTCCCGCTTTGTATACAACCTCATAATCATATTCTGCTAATTTTAATCTCCAACGAAGTATTCGCATATTTGCGTCTTGTGCGTTTTTAAACCACATCAATGGTTTATGATCTGTAACTAAAGTGAATTTTCTTCCGTATAAGTATGGTCGAAAATGTTTAACGCAATATACAATAGCTAGTGCTTCTTTTTCGTATGTATCGTATTTTAATTCATTATCTGTTAAGGTTCGTGAGGCGTATGCTATCGGTAGGTCTTTGTTTATCTCTCCTTGTGATAATATTCCTCCGACGGCTATTCCAGATGCATCGGTCGTTAAAATGAATGATTTGGAAAAATCTGGGTATTGCAGTACTGGCTCTTCGCACAGTTTTTGTTTTAAAATTTCAAAAGATTCTTCTTGCACAGATGTCCACTCGAAGCGGGTGTCGTTTTTTAATAAATTTGTTAATGGTTTGGCGAATTTTGAAAAATTCGGTATAAAGCGTCTGTAATATCCTGCAAGTCCTAAAAATTGTTTAATATTCTTAGGTGTTTTAGGTCTTGGAAATCGTTGTACCGCTTCTAATTTTTTCGGATCTGGTTTTACTCCGTCTTTACTGATTACGTGTCCCAGATAAGTTACTTCCGTTTTTAAAAATTCGCATTTGTCTGGCTGTAATTTTAAATTAGCTTCTCGAAGACGTTCCATTAAAGCGTTGTATTTTCTTTCGTGTTCTTCTAAAGACGTTGCATAGATAACAATATCGTCCATATAAACGAATAATTCTTTGCCTTGTAACCCAGTTAATACTAAGTCCATTAGGCGCTGGAAAGTAGCCGGAGCATTTTTTAGACCGAACGGCATTCGGTCGAATTCGTAATGTCCAAAAGGAGTAGTGAAAGCTGTTTTATGACCATCTTCGCGGTTCATTTTTATTTGATGAAATCCAGATGCTAAATCGCATACTGAAAAATATCGAGCTCCTCCTAATTGGTCTAATATATCGACGATATTTGGTAAAGGATATGCGTCTCCGATAGTTTTATCATTTAAAGCGCGAAAATCTAATACCATTCTCCATCGTTTATTTCCTTTGGAGTCTTCTTTCTTAGGTACAATCCATATAGGCGTGTTATATGGCGATTGTGAGTGTTTTACAATTCCTCCTTCTAACAGTTCTTCTACCTGCTTGTTTATTTCCTCTTTATGAATTTGCGGAAATCGATACTGACGAGTGTTTATTGGTTGGTCATCTGTAGTAGGTATTCGATGTTGTAATACGTGAGTTGCGGTTAATTTTTCTCCAGGAATATGAAATCGATCTTGACTGTCCGTTATTAATTTTATAATGCTTTTTCTCTCTGCTTCATTTAAATGTTCTAATCGCAATGATTCTATGATTTCGGCGGGTCGATTCTTTCCTTTTTCTTCGGAGATTGTTAGACAATTATGCAAATTATAATTATCAACTTCTTGTTTTCTTTTATATCTTGTTTTGCGTTTCCGCATAAATTTTTCTAAAATTTCTTGAGATTTATTCAACAAGGATATAAGGATTTTTGAAGACGGTTTATTTTTATTTTTAATATTTCGTAGATTCGAATTTTTAATTTTTAAATTATATTTTTGAGCCTCTTCAAGGAGGTCTTTCATTGCAACATGAGAGGTTTTTAGTTCATTATCATTTTTTTCTTTAAATAATCCAACCTTAGGAAATTTGATATCTAGGGAGGATAAAGGACTTCTCCCCTTTTTGGAATAAGGTTTTGCCGAAATACGTAGTGAGGTTTTATAATTTTCCTCCTCGCAATCGACGGAGCTAGGATTTTCTGACAAGGTTTGGAAATTTCCCTCCGAAATCCTAGAATTATTCCCTTCTTGAGAGGATTGGTAATTTCTCTCTTCGAGGGTTTTTAAATTAATTAAATTTTTAGGAGAAGTTTGGTAATTTTCCCCTCCAGGAATGGTTGGATTTATTAGATTTTCAGAAGAGGTTTGATAATTTCCCTCTCCAAAGATTTTTGAATTATTCAATTCTTTATTTTTCCTCTCAGTTTTATTTTTGATCTTGTCTTTATTTTTAATTTTATTTTTATTTTTATTTCCTTCTTCATTTAAGGTTTTTTCTTCGTCTTCATAATTAGTTTTTTCGATAATAATATTTTCTTCATCCACATTTTCACTTTCATTTTCAATGTTCATATTATTTTCATAATCGTCGAATTCGTAAGTAGTTTCTTCTTTCTTATTCCTTGGTTCTTCTGGACTGTTTAGAGCCTCAATTTTTGAATCATGGTCGTCTAATAATTCACTCAATGATTTTAGGCGCAAAGTCGGAACATGTACTTCCGCCTCTTCATCTAAAGTACTTATAACGTTTAAATATGCCTTTCCGGCAACGTTCTCCACGATGGTGTCTCCCAAATAAATTCCATGTGCCACCTTTAGTCTCGGTATATATCCTACTTTTAGTTCTGGATTTTCTATTCTTACATAAAATAATGATTCGGATCGCGGAGCTACTATAATGGCTTCAGGTGATAAGAAAGGTATGTTGATTCCGGATACATCCAAGTGCCCTTGTGCATAATCTATTTTCGATGAGGTTTGTTTAAAGAAATCGTTTCCTAATATGCCGGATTGTAAAATTGGAAAATCGTTAGATACAATATGAAATATAACCGGTATTTCAAAAAGAGTTAATGTAATTTCACCTAATGTGTACACAGGATAATTATTTATGCCATTCAATTTGAGGATATTAGTGTAATTAATATTTATTTCTTCGGGAACGAGATTTTCTTTAATTATATTAGGTCCAGATCCCGTGTCTAGCATAAAAGTTATACGAGTAGCTAAGTTATCGATGTTAATTTGAACGGTAGGCACGCGACTATGTTTGTCGAGATTTACAGTCACGGGCCTTATGGTAGTTCTGTCCTTGTCTACTTGGCTACCTGAGTTTTGGACGGGTGCGGTTCTCGTTCGGACCCCTGTTGTGCACCCGACGTCGAGGGGCCGTTGTAGTTTCCCTGATTATTTTCCTTTTTTCGAAAGTTACTGGCATGGCGTAATTGACAATTTTCGAGAAGATGACCTTGCTCCTTGCAATAGCGGCAGAATAAAGAATTCCTAGATCCCGTTTGCTGGTTTAGTTTTGATCGACAATCTTTAGCAATGTGTCCGAAGTTGTTGCAAATTTGACAAGTTACGCGAGTTTTATTTCCCGCATAACGTTGTTCGTTCTGTTTCTTCCAGCAATTATTTGCAGAATGGCCGGATCTTTCGCACCATTGACAAATTACCGAGATTTTATTGTTATTAGTTGTATTATTCTGTCGGCAAGATTTTGCATCATGACCGGATTTTAAGCATAATTGACAAGTTATTATTTTCCCTTGAACTACGTTTACCGGTCGGCGTTGTTGTGGATCGCGAAAGCGGCATTTCTCTGCTCCATGCCCACGTTTTTTACAAATTTGACATACTAATATCGCGGTTCCTAAATCAATCTGGTTATTAATTTGTTGAGATGTTTGTAAATATTTCTTGCAGTTACTGCCTACGTGCCCTTCCTTATAGCAGATTTGACAAATTTCTTTTAGATTGTTACTTTTCTGTCTACCTGAAATGCTATCTATTCCCTGTCGTAAATCTGTCATTGCTCGGAGCTCTCTCTCTATCCTTATAGCGTCGGCTGCAGTTTCTTGTACATTTAATAAATTTCTTGCAACTCGTTGTTCAATCTCTGGTTTTAACCCTCTAATAAAGCACTTGCACATGTCCTTTTCTAATGATGCTTTAATATTTTGGTCAGACGACACGTTTCCCGAACTTCTATATGTTTCTAAAATTTGTTTTCCAAGAATCTTTACTCTATTTGCATAAGTAATTACATCTTCGTCACCCTTTTGATATATACAACCCAATTCCCCTTGTAATTGATAAACGTTTTTTGCTGGTCCATAAATTTGTTTTAAATATTTAGTTAATTGAGAAACGCTATCAAAATCTTGACCTTGTATAGTTCGGCGAGCCTCCCCTATTATCCTGGTTCTTATTATTTTGGTAAACTGTGATTCAGCCTCACTAGGCAACATAGATTTCGCTTCTTCACATCCCTCAATAAAATAATTTAATGAAATATTTTGACCGTCAAAATAAGGGACGGCTTCGACCGCGTATTTCAAAGTAGCGAAAGGATTATTTTGAGTCATATTGCCGCCGGTACCGCTCGGGTCTTTCTTTTTTTCGGATTTATTAAATTCAGGTATAATAGTCTTATCGCAGGAATCGGCAAAATGAGACTCGGC
>NW_021849623.1:0-232 GCF_003651465.1 Formica exsecta | reverse complement strand
GGATGTACAATTCGGCTATTTTTCTTTATTCTAATTTTGACGTTATTTTTATTAAAAATTTCTAGAACTTCGTGAGGCCCAGTATATTGATCTCCGAATTTACCCGGTTTTGGACCTTTTAATAAAAATACTTGATCTCCCGGTTTAAAAGTTTGTGGGTTGATTTTTCTATTGTAATAATTTCTTGATTTAATTTTGGCTTGAATAACGTTATCGCGTGCATTTCTCTGAA
>NW_021849622.1:0-1191 GCF_003651465.1 Formica exsecta | reverse complement strand
CGGCGCACAGTGGGGGACGCCGGCCGGGTATATAAGCCCGGCCGGACGAGACATCGGGACCAGATCCTATCTTGACCAGCTCCTGATACCGATCTCACCACTACCTATCACCTCTTAGGGCAGAGGTTGCACTCAGGTGAACCTCAGGTCAAGGTTGCACTTGGCCCCGTCGGGTTGAACCGACTCCTGTCTCGACCGCTCCACGGGCTGAGGTTGCACTCAGCCCCGCCGGGTTGCACCGGCTCCTACATATCTCGGGCCGAGGGTGTACTCAGCCCCGTCGAGTTGAACCGACTTCCGTTGTTTAGGCAGCGCTCGACGTGACACTCGAGCCTGTCGGCAATACCTGGCCGCCTGACCTAACCTTAGATGATAAATGCATGTACAGACCGCGCTGTGCATATAATCGCATGATAGAGATAAGTCCGCTAGTTCTAAGTCTCATAGTCCTAGACCTGCTAGTTTTAAGGCCTGTTAGTGCTAAGTGCCCCCCTGCGGGGGGCTCCACTACTAAAAAACTAGACAAATAGGTGTGCGTGGAACCTCGCTTTGCGTGGAAAGTTGCAAACCCATGTGGAATCGTATATGTACTGCAAAGTACATGCTTACAAGGAAACCTACTCAAGTGTTACACTCCGATTTTTTTCAAATTTGACACAAATGTAGAACTACCAAAAATATTTGACCCGTATTTTTTCATTTGTGCCCATAAACGGTTTTACGGGTAGTTAATACCCCTTCAATATTCAACCCTCTACCATTATAAGTACAACAAAAATGCATAAGAATCAAAATTTAATGCAAGATGTAGAAGTTTTTTGCATCGCTAATTATAAGTGTAAAGTAAGATTTGCAAAATTATTTGTTTAAATAATAAAATGTTGAAACAAATCAGCAAAAAAGTTGAAAAAATACAATTTAGTGACCATATGTTATAAGAGTTATTCGGATAACTGATTCTAAATATGGCGTTAAATTTGTAAAGTGCATTGTTTTAAATTATTCAAACAAGAAAAGGTTTAAACAAATCAGCAACAAGATTGAAAAAAAATTGAAATGCTTTATTTAATTAAAATGGCTTAAGATATAAGGTATTTTTGGGTTGCTCGTTGCATATGTTATTAAAACACACACACACACACATACACACACACACACAGCACACAGCATACACACATTTTTCTTTAATAT
>NW_021849621.1:9633-17187 GCF_003651465.1 Formica exsecta | reverse complement strand
TAATAAAAAATATATTGATATAATAATTATTAATTATATATTAGGCTGCGTAGCTATAAATATGACTATGCAGTTTATTTATTTATATATCTGTGTAGTTACAATAATTAATATATTTGTCTGCATAGCTATAATTATGGCTTTGCATTTTATATATATTTGTTTGCGTAGTTATAATTATGGCTTTGCAATTTATATATTTGTTGCGTAGCTATAATTATGGCTTTGCAGTTTATATATTTGTTGCGTAGCTATTATTATGGCTTTGCAGTTTATATATTTGTTGCGTAGCTATAATTATGGCTTTGCAGTTTATATATTCGTCTGCGTAGCTATAATTATGGCTTTGCATTATATATATTTGTTTGCGTAGCTATAATTATGGCTTTGCAGTTCATATATTTGTTGCGTAGCTATTATTATGGCTTTGCAGTTTATATATTTGTTGCGTAGCTATAATTATGGCTTTGCAGTTTATATATTCGTCTGCGTAGCTATAATTATGGCTTTGCAGTTTATATATTTGTCTGCGTAGCTATAATTATGGCTTTGCAGTTTATATATTTGTTGCGTAGCTATAATTATGGCTTTGCAGTTTATATATTTGTTGCGTAGCTATAATTATGGCTTTGCAGTTTATATATTTGTTGCGTAGCTATAATTATGGCTTTGCAGTTTATATATTTGTTGCGTAGCTATAATTATGGCTTTGCAGTTTATATATTTGTTGCGTAGCTATAATTATGGCTTTGCAGTTTATATATTTGTTGCGTAGCTATAATTATGGCTTTGCAGTTTATATATTTGTTGCGTAGCTATAATTATGGCTTTGCAGTTTATATATTTGTTGCGTAGCTATAATTATGGCTTTGCAGTTTATATATTTGTTGCGTAGCTATAATTATGGCTTTGCAGTTTATATATTTGTTGCGTAGCTATAATTATGGCTTTGCAGTTTATATATTTGTTGCGTAGCTATAATTATGGCTTTGCAGTTTATATATTTGTTGCGTAGCTATAATTATGGCTTTGCAGTTTATATATTTGTTGCGTAGCTATAATTATGGCTTTGCAGTTTATATATTTGTTGCGTAGCTATAATTATGGCTTTGCAGTTTATATATTTGTTGCGTAGCTATAATTATGGCTTTGCAGTTTATATATTTGTTGCGTAGCTATAATTATGGCTTTGCAGTTTATATATTTGTTGCGTAGCTATAATTATGGCTTTGCAGTTTATATATTTGTTGCGTAGCTATAATTATGGCTTTGCAGTTTATATATTTGTTGCGTAGCTATAATTATGGCTTTGCAGTTTATATATTTGTTGCGTAGCTATAATTATGGCTTTGCAGTTTATATATTTGTTGCGTAGCTATAATTATGGCTTTGCAGTTTATATATTTGTTGCGTAGCTATAATTATGGCTTTGCAGTTTATATATTTGTTGCGTAGCTATAATTATGGCTTTGCAGTTTATATATTTGTTGCGTAGCTATTATTATGGCTTTGCAGTTTATATATTTGTCTGCGTAGCTATAATTATGGCTTTGCAGTTTATATATTTGTTGCGTAGCTATAATTATGGCTTTGCAGTTTATATATTTGTTGCGTAGCTATAATTATGGCTTTGCAGTTTATATATTTGTTGCGTAGCTATAATTATGGCTTTGCAGTTTATATATTTGTTGCGTAGCTATAATTATGGCTTTGCAGTTTATATATTTGTTGCGTAGCTATAATTATGGCTTTGCAGTTTATATATTTGTTGCGTAGCTATAATTATGGCTTTGCAGTTTATATATTTGTTGCGTAGCTATAATTATGGCTTTGCAGTTTATATATTTGTTGCGTAGCTATAATTATGGCTTTGCAGTTTATATATTTGTTGCGTAGCTATAATTATGGCTTTGCAGTTTATATATTTGTTGCGTAGCTATAATTATGGCTTTGCAGTTTATATATTTGTTGCGTAGCTATAATTATGGCTTTGCAGTTTATATATTTGTTGCGTAGCTATAATTATGGCTTTGCAGTTTATATATTTGTTGCGTAGCTATAATTATGGCTTTGCAGTTTATATATTTGTTGCGTAGCTATAATTATGGCTTTGCAGTTTATATATTTGTTGCGTAGCTATAATTATGGCTTTGCAGTTTATATATTTGTTGCGTAGCTATAATTATGGCTTTGCAGTTTATATATTTGTTGCGTAGCTATAATTATGGCTTTGCAGTTTATATATTTGTTGCGTAGCTATAATTATGGCTTTGCAGTTTATATATTTGTTGCGTAGCTATAATTATGGCTTTGCAGTTTATATATTTGTTGCGTAGCTATAATTATGGCTTTGCAGTTTATATATTTGTTGCGTAGCTATAATTATGGCTTTGCAGTTTATATATTTGTTGCGTAGCTATAATTATGGCTTTGCAGTTTATATATTTGTTGCGTAGCTATAATTATGGCTTTGCAGTTTATATATTTGTTGCGTAGCTATTATTATGGCTTTGCAGTTTATATATTTGTCTGCGTAGCTATAATTATGGCTTTGCAGTTTATATATTTGTTGCGTAGCTATAATTATGGCTTTGCAGTTTATATATTTGTTGCGTAGCTATAATTATGGCTTTGCAGTTTATATATTTGTTGCGTAGCTATAATTATGGCTTTGCAGTTTATATATTTGTTGCGTAGCTATAATTATGGCTTTGCAGTTTATATATTTGTTGCGTAGCTATAATTATGGCTTTGCAGTTTATATATTTGTTGCGTAGCTATAATTATGGCTTTGCAGTTTATATATTTGTTGCGTAGCTATAATTATGGCTTTGCAGTTTATATATTTGTTGCGTAGCTATAATTATGGCTTTGCAGTTTATATATTTGTTGCGTAGCTATAATTATGGCTTTGCAGTTTATATATTTGTTGCGTAGCTATAATTATGGCTTTGCAGTTTATATATTTGTTGCGTAGCTATAATTATGGCTTTGCAGTTTATATATTTGTTGCGTAGCTATAATTATGGCTTTGCAGTTTATATATTTGTTGCGTAGCTATAATTATGGCTTTGCAGTTTATATATTTGTTGCGTAGCTATAATTATGGCTTTGCAGTTTATATATTTGTTGCGTAGCTATAATTATGGCTTTGCAGTTTATATATTTGTTGCGTAGCTATAATTATGGCTTTGCAGTTTATATATTTGTTGCGTAGCTATAATTATGGCTTTGCAGTTTATATATTTGTTGCGTAGCTATAATTATGGCTTTGCAGTTTATATATTTGTTGCGTAGCTATAATTATGGCTTTGCAGTTTATATATTTGTTGCGTAGCTATAATTATGGCTTTGCAGTTTATATATTTGTTGCGTAGCTATAATTATGGCTTTGCAGTTTATATATTTGTTGCGTAGCTATAATTATGGCTTTGCAGTTTATATATTTGTTGCGTAGCTATAATTATGGCTTTGCAGTTTATATATTTGTTGCGTAGCTATTATTATGGCTTTGCAGTTTATATATTTGTCTGCGTAGCTATAATTATGGCTTTGCAGTTTATATATTTGTTGCGTAGCTATAATTATGGCTTTGCAGTTTATATATTTGTTGCGTAGCTATAATTATGGCTTTGCAGTTTATATATTTGTTGCGTAGCTATAATTATGGCTTTGCAGTTTATATATTTGTTGCGTAGCTATAATTATGGCTTTGCAGTTTATATATTTGTTGCGTAGCTATAATTATGGCTTTGCAGTTTATATATTTGTTGCGTAGCTATAATTATGGCTTTGCAGTTTATATATTTGTTGCGTAGCTATAATTATGGCTTTGCAGTTTATATATTTGTTGCGTAGCTATAATTATGGCTTTGCAGTTTATATATTTGTTGCGTAGCTATAATTATGGCTTTGCAGTTTATATATTTGTTGCGTAGCTATAATTATGGCTTTGCAGTTTATATATTTGTTGCGTAGCTATAATTATGGCTTTGCAGTTTATATATTTGTTGCGTAGCTATAATTATGGCTTTGCAGTTTATATATTTGTTGCGTAGCTATAATTATGGCTTTGCAGTTTATATATTTGTTGCGTAGCTATAATTATGGCTTTGCAGTTTATATATTTGTTGCGTAGCTATAATTATGGCTTTGCAGTTTATATATTTGTTGCGTAGCTATAATTATGGCTTTGCAGTTTATATATTTGTTGCGTAGCTATAATTATGGCTTTGCAGTTTATATATTTGTTGCGTAGCTATAATTATGGCTTTGCAGTTTATATATTTGTTGCGTAGCTATAATTATGGCTTTGCAGTTTATATATTTGTTGCGTAGCTATAATTATGGCTTTGCAGTTTATATATTTGTTGCGTAGCTATAATTATGGCTTTGCAGTTTATATATTTGTTGCGTAGCTATAATTATGGCTTTGCAGTTTATATATTTGTTGCGTAGCTATAATTATGGCTTTGCAGTTTATATATTTGTTGCGTAGCTATTATTATGGCTTTACAGTTTATATATTTGTCTGCGTAGCTATAATTATGGCTGTACAGTTTACATATTTGTCTGCGTAGCTATAATTATGGCTGTACAGTTTATATATTTGTCTGCGTAGCTATAATTATGGCTGTACAGTTTATATATTTGTCTGCGTAGCTATAATTATGGCTGTACAGTTTATATATTTGTCTGCGTAGCTATAATTATGGCTGTACAGTTTATATATTTGTCTGCGTAGCTATAATTATGGCTGTACAGTTTATATATTTGTCTGCGTAGCTATAATTATGGCTGTACAGTTTATATATTTGTCTGCGTAGCTATAATTATGGCTGTACAGTTTATATATTTGTCTGCGTAGCTATAATTATGGCTGTACAGTTTATATATTTGTCTGCGTAGCTATAATTATGGCTGTACAGTTTATATATTTGTCTGCGTAGCTATAATTATGGCTGTACAGTTTATATATTTGTCTGCGTAGCTATAATTATGGCTGTACAGTTTATATATTTGTCTGCGTAGCTATAATTATGGCTGTACAGTTTATATATTTGTCTGCGTAGCTATAATTATGGCTGTACAGTTTATATATTTGTCTGCGTAGCTATAATTATGGCTGTACAGTTTATATATTTGTCTGCGTAGCTATAATTATGGCTGTACAGTTTATATATTTGTCTGCGTAGCTATAATTATGGCTGTACAGTTTATATATTTGTCTGCGTAGCTATAATTATGGCTGTACAGTTTATATATTTGTCTGCGTAGCTATAATTATGGCTGTACAGTTTATATATTTGTCTGCGTAGCTATAATTATGGCTGTACAGTTTATATATTTGTCTGCGTAGCTATAATTATGGCTGTACAGTTTATATATTTGTCTGCGTAGCTATAATTATGGCTGTACAGTTTATATATTTGTCTGCGTAGCTATAATTATGGCTGTACAGTTTATATATTTGTCTGCGTAGCTATAATTATGGCTGTACAGTTTATATATTTGTCTGCGTAGCTATAATTATGGCTATACAGTTTATATATTTGTCTGCGTAACTATAATTATGGCTATGCAGTTTATATATTTGTTTGCGTAGCTATAATTATGGCTTTGCAGTTTATATATTTGTCTGCGTAGCTATAATTATGGCTTTGCAGTTTATATATTTGTCTGCGTAGCTATAATTATGGCTTTGCAGTTTATATATTTGTCTGCGTAGCTATAATTATGGCTTTGCAGTTTATATATTTGTCTGCGTAGCTATAATTATGGCTTTGCAGTTTATATATTTGTCTGCGTAGCTATAATTATGGCTTTGCAGTTTATATATTTGTCTGCGTAGCTATAATTATGGCTGTGCAGTTTATATATTTGTCTGTGTAGTTATAATTATGGCTTTGTTATGGCTTTGCAGTTTATATATGTCTGCATAATTATAATTATTATATATTTGTCTGCGTAACTATAATTATGGCTATGCAGTTTATATATTTGTTTGCGTAGCTATAATTATGGCTTTGCAGTTTATATATTTGTCTGCGTAGCTATAATTATGGCTTTGCAGTTTATATATTTGTCTGCGTAGCTATAATTATGGCTTTGCAGTTTATATATTTGTCTGCGTAGCTATAATTATGGCTTTGCAGTTTATATATTTGTCTGCGTAGCTATAATTATGGCTTTGCAGTTTATATATTTGTCTGCGTAGCTATAATTATGGCTTTGCAGTTTATATATTTGTCTGCGTAGCTATAATTATGGCTGTGCAGTTTATATATTTGTCTGTGTAGTTATAATTATGGCTTTGTTATGGCTTTGCAGTTTATATATGTCTGCATAATTATAATTATTATATATTTGTATGCGTAACTATAATTATGGCTATGCATTTTATATACGTCTGCATAGCTATAATTATGATTATGTAAAAGTTTATGTATTTGAGTTTAGATATTATTATTTCAGTCTCTCTCTCTCTCTCTCTCTCTCTCTCTCTCTCTCTCTCTCTTATGATTATATTATTAATTAAAAAGATTGCAGCGGATATACTTAGAAGAATAGAAGATATATTTGAGTTGCATGATAAGTATATAATAATTTTTATGTAATATATTTTGTATATGTTTTATATAGTAATAATAATTAAAATTTTTGTAGATATATATAGGATGAAGAAATACGAGGGCAAAAAAAGAAGAATGAGGAGCTTGTTGTATTACACGTATTGGCAGCATGATTGCGCCGCACTTATGTGCTTATTATTGGCAGCAATGTTGCGCCTTATCTGTGAAGATGGAGAACAAAAAGATGGACATTAATGGATAATAATATAATAAGATGGACATCAATGGGTAATAAAGCAAACCAGAAGGATTTCAAGAAAAACAAAAGATAAATCAAGAATTAAAGAAGAATTTTATGAAGAAAGAAGATAAATCAAGATTTTATTTATATGTAAAAATAACAAAGACGGGATACGCGAAGGTACGAAATACTCGCGAAAAGACGCGCGAGTTTTTTCAAATATTTTTACATTATAAAAAATCGTGGTAATTTCCAGGCTGTTCTATTTTTAATAAGTCTCGAGCCAGGTTTGGCAAGTTGCTCTAGCCCGAGATTAGAAAGTTATTCTAGCTTATAACTTTGTATCCTCGCTCAAGATTTATTTGCAATTCTCGGGCTAGAGCAGTTTACCAAATCTACATCGAGACTTATTAAAAATAGAACAGCTTGGAATATCCCACAATCTCTTTATTATGTTCTCGGAAGCATTATACAGGGTGTCCTAGACCACACGTACACCCCTTTTCTTTCAAAAACTAAGCATTGTAGAGAAAAACGTTTTGAACAAAAATTGTATGGTTTTGAGGGGAACATAAGATGGTGTCATTGGTTTGACCTTGGATGGCATCCTTAAGGTCAAGTCAAGGACACCTTTAATTTCTTAAATAGAATCTCCTATTTTTTATTGCATATTCTTATAGCTTATGTCGAGAGCTTTCCAAAATACTATAATAAAGTATTTTTTCATTAAATACTTTTTGA
>NW_021849621.1:0-904 GCF_003651465.1 Formica exsecta | reverse complement strand
GGGGCAATAGGCGTGAGCCACGGAATCGGGCCGAAATGTGCAACTAAATCCGAGCACTGTAATAGATAATAGACAATAATCTTTGAAGCTCTCACGCTCGCACGAGACAGGCGGATTGTAAAGTAGACGTAGACCAGTTCCTGAACGAAACTATGCATTGATATTATATTGATATTATAAATTTTCTTTTAAAATCCATATTTTAAAAAATACGAATTTATAAAATAAAGCACAATATATATCTAGATTTTTATGAGAAATCATTTTGTGCATAAAATATTAATTTTCTAAAAAAATCTTTTTCTAATATTTTTTCTTATAGATGGAATAAATATTAGAATGTGCGTTTACTGATAAGAAAACATAGGTGTATATACAGGGTGTCCTAGACCACCTATACACCCCTTTTCTTTCAAAAACTAGAGAAAAAAGAGAAAAACGTTTTGAACAAAAATTGTATGGTTTTGAGGGGAACATAAGATGGTGTCATTGGTTTGACCTTGGATGGCATCAAGTCAAGATGTTGAGAGCTTTCCAAAACACTATGATAAAGTATTTTTTCATTAAGTACTTTTTGAGTTATTTTATATTTTAATCTGACATATTTTGATATTGTGAGAAAATCATCGTACGCGGGCATTTAGTATAATGTAATATCAATTGTCATAGATGGCACTATAACATACTAGTTTCTTTTCCGTCTCTCACGCGGCGCACGTCCATGCAGGTTCAGTTTCTTTTTGTCTTCCGTAACGCATGGGTGCTCGTTTATATCCTTTCCTCGATAATTTACTGTAACGATAACTGTATTTGAGTTGTGTATAATAATTTACTTTTATCAACCGTATAAACCGCTCACAGATATAAAAAATAAAATATCTCGTAAAATATTTAGTTCTCGATA
>NW_021849620.1:0-834 GCF_003651465.1 Formica exsecta | reverse complement strand
TAAAATTTTATATAAAATGTAAATAAATTACACAAAAATTTTCTTATAAATTATACATCCTGTAGGATATACTTTGCAAATCAAAGGAATCCTAATCGCACTAAACATTGATTATAAATTGATATTGTAGATGTAGAATCAAGAGACACGATGGTGTCTCGCGCCAAGTAAGTGCGCAACAGCGAGACGCACCGTGTATCTTCACGCGAGTCGGCCCGTTCGGCTCGTTGAAAGTATTGAGATTTTCAGATTTCAATATAACTGCTGAACGGATCAAGTTCTTACTAGGCTTAATCGATAGCTTGAGTTTAAATTACATAAAGAAAGTGTCTTTATTTTTGCTCTACGTGCTTTGTAAACGGATATATCATGATGCAATGTGTCAATGTGAAATTTTCTCTTTGAGAAACGTCCATGTCATTCGCGCAAGTCCCCAATACGCATGCACGAACGGTGTACGGTTGGAGCCTTCAACATAAGATAGCACTAGCGGCACTCGGCACTTCGTAATGTTACTGCTCACATCCATACCTGCTTTCGACAGGTATAAGTTAAGTGCAATGCAAGAGTGCAGTGTTATATAGCGTATGCTTTCATTTATAAAAAGTAAAGCTGCAAAATTCTTCGTGATACTTGCGGATAGTTGGATCAGGTATAAAATACACACATACACACACACACATATATCTGATAGTAAACATATATAAAATATAATATAAACATCCTACCATAAACGTATAGAATATTTTCTTATCTTATTTATACAGAAAAATATTGCAAAAGTAATTCATGTTATGTGTAAAAACAAAACAAAACATCGCATTACATATAAAA
>NW_021849619.1:23141-24230 GCF_003651465.1 Formica exsecta | reverse complement strand
GTCAATTATCGAGGAACTTTACGAAGCTGGCCTTATTATAAATTACTCTCTGCGTCGGCGAAACGAGTCAGTCTGTCATTATTGTTTGTATCGAAATGCCTCATTATTGCAAATTATGCCTCGATCAAATATGTTGCAAAAGACCTATGAAACAGCTGCTCGTGGAAGAATTGCATGCTCCATCGAGAAAAAATTTCCCACGTAGACGTGTTATAGTACGCGGATACGACGATCTGTGGCAGGCGGACGTGGTCGAGATGCGTCCATATGCACGATTCAATAAAGGCTACAACTACATACTCACAGTTATCAATGTGTTGAGCAAGTATGCGTGGGCTGTAGCGCTCACGAGTAAGAGTGAAAACGAGATGTCGGATACGGTCGCAAGGATAATTCGAGACAATGGAAGATGTCCGAAAAATTTTCAAACCGACAGAGGAAAAGAATTTCACAACGCAAATGTACAGTTGCGGATACTCGAGATCGACTTCAAGGATGTAGCCTATAGGCGAATCGAGCGCGATCGATGATGTGTCAAAATTGAATACGTCGTCGAACCATCGAAAATCTACATTGGGCAAAGGTTGATACATTGCCCATCCATACAAATTATTTACATCAAAGTATGTGAGATACGTTGAAGGTTTCAATGGATAGTACGACTGCATACATTTGTTATTAGCATGTGCGTATCTGTTGGAACATTGACTTAAACCACCGCGTATTCCGCGTTCGATAAACATAACCTTGTCGATATCTGTAAGCAATTCGAAGGTAATATTTGTATGCTTCAACATGGTGTCCCATGTGTATGCGGGAAGCGTATAGTAATACGCGGGGTCGAGCCCATAACTTTTAATACGACTTTCGCGGAAATTTTCAAAAATGTCTGCTAATAACAAGACATCAATTTTGAGATACAAGTCGCTATATTCGCCCAGCGTTCGAATGGAGAACCGCTCCCACACGTTCTCGGCGTGCGCGTAATCTCTCGGAAATTGTGTCACCGGTCAAGGAACTGTAAAATGATTCGCGCGGTGGTAAACACGTATCTTGCAACCTGTCGACGCAGTCAATATATTTATACGG
>NW_021849619.1:6826-21785 GCF_003651465.1 Formica exsecta | reverse complement strand
ATTCTAAGATATATACATTCGCACACCGCCGTATGCCGTACGGGCGACCGCTTCACGCACACAGCGAATTACACTGACATGCACTCACACGCTCGTATCATTTGCTGACACATAACGATCTTACGTTCGATACTCTGCGCTCAACAAATCATTGTTATACATTTGCGCACTTACTCACTCGTCACTCGTCTCGCACGCACAATAATACCTTCGCACATCTATACATACTCACACACATAAACACACACGCTGTACATATACACCACAACACGCAATAAATTATATTTTACCTAATATCACTTTCGTTCGTCTCTCGATACCCTTTCACGAGCCCCAGATCCCGACCGAGTTATCCGTCACCGCCTCGCGAAAGCGGTTTATTACATTGGTTGATTACCGCTCTCTTCATTATTATCGCCCCCTGTAATTTTATGTGACATCCCGCGCGCATAAGATTATATTTATATTGACGATTAAATCGAGTATTCGCGATAATGCCCATCCACTATCACGTTCCTGAAATTCTTCGAGCGATGCTAGAGTGGGCTCGACAATGCGCCGCTCGTTGACGAGGCTCGATGTGATTATGATTTATAACCGCACCAGTCAATATGCGGCTCTCGAACGCCGTATCGATCTCCCGCCAAATCAATCCGTGTTGTCGCGTGCTGCATCCTGCATCCGCGTGTACAAAACGTCTGCGTAACGAGTTCTTCAATCCTTCGAATCGCGCAATTCGGGCAATCAGCGATTGTCGAATCCCGATCGATAATCGTGGACGTTTGATTCGTATGGGCGACTAATGCCCAACCAGCCATAAAAGAAAGAAGAAGAAGATGTATATAAAACGCAAGTTCCGACTGACAACGTGTTGGGTTCGGACACGTGTTTTTATGCTCTGTATGTCCTTTGTCTGGACCTTTTTTTGGACTCCCTCCTTTCTTTAGAGGAATTTTGCTTATATTTCACAAACCCATAAGAAACAATAGTGTATGGGCGACTAATGCCCAACCAGCCATAAAAGAATGAAGAAGAAGGAGCTGTATCTTGCGTGGAATTGGTTCTCGGCGATAATCGGGGCAATCAAATAATATTGCCTTTTGAAACGTGGAAATCGCTAATGCAGAAACGTGCGGACATTGAACGGCTTCTACAATCGCCTGAAATCCCATTGCGGATTCGAGATTTGACATTCGAAGTGGTTAAAATATCTGATTCGAATATTATAAAAATAGGATTATCCAATAATTCTTTATATATGAAACCGCCAACTCTATTCTATTTATTCGATTTTGAAAAATGCATAGATCATATGTATTACTGGCTATGCGAAAATACTCATATTGTTAATGAAAAATTCAAACAATTTGTAACTGTTTTACAACGTAATAATATCGCTAATGTATGCGACGCTGCTAAAGCGATACGTGAAAGTGATATGTTTAACGGCGAATCGCTCATAGATTGCGAGTTATTGACATGTGCCGTAAATGATATTCTTCATGATGCTTGTAATAAATAAGTTATTTTACTATTTATCTGTGAATTTAATTATTTAACCCATCCTTTATGTATGAATAAAAACTGTGTAATAGATATGCACAGTCTGCAAAACTTAAATCTTTCTCTCGACATACTCTGCTTAAAATGTAGAAAAGTGATGAGGTAGATGAGAGGTGATTCTCCAGTTAGAAGGAGACAAAAGATATGAAATTAAAATATATATAATCGGGAGGAGTGTGCAACGTTATTGATAGTACGCAACCGTCTACGCCCTTACGACGATTTTAACAATATGTGTTATGGCTGACGAAGAAGTTATAGTTATTGATGATGATGATGACGAGGATATCATTCTCGAAGATGGCAATTTGATGGCATTTGAGAATTTGTTGGACGGAAATATGGAGAAACCCAAATACATTGCGCGATTAGAACAATATCTATGGGAGGATTTCATAGAGGCGGACTCGGTGTGTGCATGCGAGTTATGGGAAAGAACATGCCTTGAATGTCTCGAGTGATTGGAAGAACAGTATCGACTCGCGATGTTACAACAGAGGCGGAATTCAATCGCTGTTTGGCAGAATCGCGCGACTTGAAAGTTTAAGACATTCGTTACGCAAACGTTACAAACCCATAGATGTCCGTGTCCCAGCGCTATCGACAAACACTCCTGTGACTTCAATTGCACAAATGGTACAAGGCCGAGAAATCGGCTTGAAGAAATCTAATACAATAGATTTGCATCATTGTCTGAGAGATCATGAAGAAGTGATGTACAAGAAATGAGATTTTGATATATAAAACGCAGCTGACGTCTTGTTATGAACCGCATTGAAATACTCGAAGAATTAATTGCAAGTATCTATTTTTTAAAAATTTTATAATATTTAAATTCTTATATTGATAAGACTTATATTTTATTATTATATTAAAAAATATAATTATTTCCGATTATTTCTGCGCCTTCTTCTTTCCTTTTCCCACATGCATGCCTTGCATTATCTCTCTTTCTCCCGCGAACGTCATCCTTTTCCCAAGCCAATTCTAACGCCATCCTTCTCCTACACGCGTGCATGCCTCGCGCTATCTCTCTCGCACCGCCTTACGAACGCCGTATCATCCACGTGCATGCTTCGCGCTATCTCTCTCTCCCAAGTGCATGCTTCGCACTATCTCTCTCTCCTAAGTGCATGCCTCGCGCCATGTCTCTCCAACGTGCATGCGGACGCTATCCCTCTTCCACACATTGCGAACGCCTCGCGCTATCTCTCTTACACCTCCTCGCGGCATCGTACCTTCGCGTTCCCTCTTGACCCCTCGCCCATCGGTTTCGCGCGGTCCCCCTCCCCCTCTCCGCGAACCCCTCGCCTGCCGGTTAGGTTGTGACCGGACAAATACCGGCCAAGCGTATAAAACGTCCTAGACGTAAGAAATAGAGAACTACGCTTCGAATAAAGGTTCTCTCACCTGTTTTAGATTCACGGTCGCCAGCACGCTTTCACCAATAAGCGGCAAGGTTACTTGGCTGTCCGCTCGCAATGGCAGGATTGCAACCAGGATGTGGCAGCTTCTCTGTCCGAGACCCCAGGACTTGTGGCTGTCCGCTCGCAATGGCAGGATTGCAACCAATATGTGACGCCGCCCCGCTCCACGATTTCCTCGACGATTTGGCTACCGATTCGGCTGCTCCTTGTCCCACGATCCGTCTCCCTTCCCTGTTATGACGCTCCTCCACTACGAACAACTCTCTGGTGCGCGACGGCGAACGACGAAAGAGAGGAAGGTACTTGTCGGGATCGTCGCGAATAGTAACGGGAGACGATATTTTGGCGTATAAAATATATGTATTTCTTTAATATGAAGGTTTTACAATAGATCCGGACGCGGGAATTACAACGCGTATAACAATTATCCGAACGCGGGAATTACAACGCGTATATATAATATTACAAGTTAGCGGCGGGAATTACTACGCACGCTTTATATTTTCCCTCGCTGCGACCTGACGCCGATTAATATATTTGATGCAAGCGCTTGCATTTACAATTTTAACACGCTAACTTGTTGCGGATGATAATCACAACTTTTTAGCACCGCGTACGGATAGCTGCGACGTGATCGCGAACGACGAAGTTATAATTGCGCGGGTGCAGCGGACTCAGGAGATTTTGTCCACCGTTCTTATTAGACGATACGGCTCCGACTGACCAGGAGTTACGGTCCCTACGCACGGACGTGGGGTTTTGCAAAACTCCCACCTCACTCGATTACCCCCGAAAGTTAGACACACTCACGCGTAGTCGTCTTGCGGAAATTTCCATTCCCCACCAGGTGTGTCGAACCTTCGAGAACGTTCTAGAACATTCCAGAATCTTCCAGAATGTTCTGCGTACATACGCCATTACACATACCGCTGGGGCGTACAATTTACCCCCTCACACGTAATAATCACGCCCACTGGCGTGTCTCGCTCTCATACCTGTCGTACGAAATGGCGGAGAACGTACTAACCGTCTTACATAACTGACAATATTTATCGCAGCAACATTTACCGGAGCTATATTTATCGCGACATTATTTACCCCCGCAATGTATACCGCAACAATATATATCGGAATGTACAAGTTTTACAAGTATTTATTACGTTAATTACCCGTTCGCAGTTTTCCACCCCCGAACGCTTTTTATCATGTCCCTCGATGTTTCAGGATGATGATTGCATCGTAGTCATCATCCTTCCTTGCAAGTACGTCTCAGGGGATGTTACCTGATGCAATCCCGACTGCTACGTCCACGAGAATCCGAAACACGTCCCATGAAGAAGAAATGGGATGATTCTCTATATAGTATCACGCAGTAATATCAGATACATACGTGATATACAAAAAAATTAATAAACGCCATTATATAATGCAATTAAAATAATCTAAGCCGCATAAAGCATCCATTCACATACGCTCCCAACACTCTTGCTACCCACATGCCAGAAAACAGAAACGCTACCATGCGACCCGCAACAATATCAAGCTCTCATTCATAAGCGAATATGTCTATCAACGATGCATGCACGCTTGGTCAATTAAAAAGAACAGAACAATTTGCGTGACAAAATATATCGTGCTTTATTTTGGACACGCAGTTTTTTAATGTATAATATAAATAAAATCCTGCACGATTCACATTCGTCGACCAAAAGATAAGTATATATACATATATATGCATGTGTTACAATAGTCTTCTCCAATTCTCTCTCGATAGGTTTCACGGTAAGTATAAAATATCTCTAAATGTATATGAACTCTAACGGTGAATATAAAATCTCAATATAATTAAAAAATATATAAATATATAAATATCCACGGTAAGTATGACTACGTTATCACAATATTCGAGAGAATAAATATAAAACATACATATATCAGGTCCTACGGTAAATATTATAAATATTACGACTTTCACGCTACTCGCAGCATGTCAACACACATTCTTCTCGCATATGTCACACCGCAATCAACGCTGTCGTTATAAAATCAGTCACATTTTCTTAAAACTAACATACGCATCCTGCTACGCTTTTAATAATTCATAGAAGTAGTATCTTATGTCGTAGTCAGTTAGCGTCTGGTATAATTGTTTGAAATCTGTGTTGTTAACATATTGAACAATCAATACTTAAAACTAAACAATCAGGCATGCACGAGCACGCAAAATATGGCTTTCACGCAAAGTTTATTTAGCCAGCACTGGGTAAAGTCAGGAGAATGCTTGGTAAGGATCACAATGTCAGCCGCTACAACGCACCCTTCCTTCTGCTCTCCACTGGGCTGTACGCAGGAGGGATCGTCTGCCCTGGAGATGGCCTTGGGAGCCTTGTGGTCTCCGCTTGGCTGCACGTCGGCTGGATCGTCCACTCCGGAGGCATCTGCAACATCCGGTTGCAAGGTTAGGTTAGCGGATTCCTCGCCTATCGGTTAGGACGCGGCCCCCCTCCCCCTCTCCGCGGACGCCTCGTCTACCAGGTTCGCCGCGGTTCCCCTCCCCCCTCTCCGCGGACCCCTCGCCAACCGGTTTCGCCGCGGTCCCCCGCGTGACGTTATACCCCCCGCGCTGGTTTTCCCTCGCCCCTCACCCTCCCTTAGAGGACCTGAGTTAGAACTCTCCTATATACTCTACTCCTCTAGTTCACGCTTCTAGCTCGCACGCAAGCTCACGCCAGTCTGATCCCGGATCGTCGCAATCCAGAATCGATATCTGTGGGCCAGCCGGGGCTGCGCACACGGGGTGCGTATTATCGCGACCAATCACGCGTTATCACGCGCGGTGTCCGGCGGGCGGCGCGCTCACGGTCGTATTGGGGGTGCGCGCGCCTCCGGTATTTCAAGTAATAATTCGTTGTGGTCCTTTCCGCGGGGCCGTCGCGGGGTCTCGGTTGAACGGCTTGGCCGGAAGTATATCTGCCGCGCTCGTGGCGGTTTTTTCCTGGGGCCGTGCCAAGCCATCAGGAGCGTTATTGCAGTCCCTCCACGGGGACCGGATTCACACGGGCCTGAGTCCTTGCGCGAGGATTCTCTCGCTGTCCCGTGCGTCGCGCATCACGTGTGCGGGTCCTGATCCCGTCGTGACATAGCTAGACGTTAGATGCTTTTTGAATTCCCGGATCGCTGGCTCCTTGCCCCTCAGATGTCGTCCTGGATCGACGATGGTATTTTCCGTAATGCTTTAACGATTTCCCGCTCTTTCTTCCGATGAGGCTCCCAACTCAAATAATCATACGACAAAAGAAATAACAAACTGAATTAATATAATGCACAAAATCTCGAATAATGATGCCTCTTCGGAGGTAACAGTACGGTTCTCGCAATTGTTAGACTGGCGCGGCCCTTTAGCCCGCGCTTTTCGATCGGAGAGGGACTCGGCGGACGCGCGCGAGACGGCAACGTCAGACGATCGTGTATAACGACACATGGAACTGTCGCCTACTCGCTGTCACTGTGTAACGGCAGAGCCGTTCCTGTACATAGTTGTAAATATATATATGTAACCCTACACGCCTCGCTTTCTCTTCCATGCTATACCTATCTCGCTCGCACGTACACCACTCGTACTATCGACTATGTGAATTACTTCCCCTGCTAAAAGAGCCATATATCCAGGTCCTTTCATTAGATGATATGCGAAAATATCAGGTGCTTGAGTAGCTATTGCTAATGCGTTATGTAACATTCGTTTTTCTAAATTACATTGATGTAGTAATAAATTTCTATAAAGTTTGTAACGGCAGAGCCGTCACTGTAAATACCACTGTAAATAATAATGTAAATATGTTCATAATATAGATAGTTATAACCTCGCATGCCTCACTGTCTCTTCCTGCTATACCTATCCTGCTTGCGCATGCGCTATTCATGCTATCTCGCTCGCACGCACGCCGCTCGTGCTATCTCGCTTGCACGTACGCTACTCGTACTATCTCGCTTGCACGTACGCCACACGTGCTATCTCGCTTGCACGTACGCCACACGTGCTATCTCGCTTGCATGTACGCCACACGTGCTATCTCGCTTGCACGTACGCCACACGCGCTATCTCGCTTGCCCCATGGCGGACCGACTTCCACCGACGGACCGACAACGCGTAGTGGGGGCGCCGGCCGGGTATATAAGCCCGGCCGGCCGAGACATCGGGACCAGATCCTGTCCCGACATCCTGCTCCTGACACCGACCTGACCACTACCTCTAGGGGCTAAGGTTTTCTTGGCTCTGCCAGGTTTTCTGGCTCTCTCTACCTTACGGGCTGAGGTTTTCTCAGCCCCGCCGGGTTTTCCGGTTTCCGTTGCAGGCGGAGCTCGACGTGACACTCGGGTCTGCCGGCAATACCCCGCCGCCTAGCCTAACTGTAGTAATAAGTACCTGTAGATACCGCGCCGTAATTATAAGCCTGCTAGAGATAAGTCCGGTTAGCTATAAAACCGCGCCTGCGAATCGCGCCGTAATTATAAGCCTGCTAGAGATAAGTCCGGTTAGCTATAAGACCGCGCCTGCGAATCGCGCCGTAATTGTAAGCCTGGTAGAAATAATTCCGATTAGCTATAAGTCCGCGTCTGCGAATCGCGCCGTAATTATAAGCCGCTAGGAATAAGCCCGACCGAGATAACCGCGTCGCGATCGACCCGCGTGTAAATAACGTCCTAGTACGTCAAATACGCTTCGCGCTGCACGCCGCTTCACGCCGCCCGCTTCGCGCTTACGCTTCTCGCTGCGTTCGCGTCCGAGCGCCCGTTTGCCACAAAGCGCACGCCGCCTAACACCGCACGGCCCTGCACGCTACTCTGTATATATTTCGCTTTCAATAAACTATCTTTTCTACCTATACTGTGTCTACTAAGATCGCTATGTACGCAAGTTTTCTTCGTTCGGATCGACTTAGTTACGTGTCTGTAGTAAGCTTGAGTCTCCCCTCCTCTCGACCCCGGCCCCCGACGAGCCGATCCGAGCGTCGAGCGAGGTGACCGCGTTACAACTGTATGAATGACAACAAATTGAGACATTCCATACACAATATAATAGCGCTATATATGCTGCATACCGATACGCGTCTTTGTTTACTTATTTGGCGGTTTGACCATGTGGTGTAATGGGGTGTACATATACACTTATTCGCTTTCTCTCTTTTTCCCGCTCTTTCTCCCGTTCTCCCCCCCTCTCTCCCTCCCACCCTCCCTCCCGCTCTCTCACTCTCCCGCTTTCTCTCTCTCTCTCTCCCGCTCTCCCTCTCTCTCCCTCTCTCTCCCGCTTTCTCTCTCTCTCCCGCTCTCCCTCTCTCTCCCGCTTTCTGTCTCTCTCCCGCTTTCTCTCTATTAAGTACCTGGGGGTAACGATCATGAACACTCTGTCTTGGGAGAAGCAGGTTACAAATACGACGAACAAGATCCACTCGGTTCTGTATCAACTAAAACTCTGCAGGCACCTGCTACCTGAGGCTCTTAAATCTAGACTTGTTACGTCACTAGTCTATCCTCACATTGATTACTGTTGTGCAGCCTACACTGATATGACGGCTGAGCACAACCTGAAAATCCACAGAGCCATTAATTAGTGCATTAGATTTATTTTTAATGTTAGGGCAGATGAGCACATCTCGCCTTATTATGAGAAGCTCGGTTGGCTCAAAATTGACACTCGGAGAGCCTATTTCGTGGGATGCTTACTGTATAGGATATTACAAACTGGGCAGCCTAGCCTCCTGCGCTCCAACTTCATTTATAGAACTTTACCATCGAACCGAACTACCAGAGCTCCGAAGGGCATCTTGTTTCAACCGCAATGTAGGACTGAATTGTTTAAGCGCTCTTTTAGGCTTGCTGCGGCTAGGCTGTGGAACGGCCTCCCCCCTTCTGTTCGGAATGCAAGATCACTTGCAGATTTCAAGCAGGGGCTCTATGCGCATTTGCTCGTTTGTCCGCCCGTATAGGACCACGTTTTTTGACTTTTGCCGTTTCTGGCTTTCTTGCGTCTCTCTCTGGCATACCACTTCACCTCTCCTTTCTCATTTTTCATCTTTGTCGCACTTCATATATTTAACGTTTATTGTTACTATTGTTATAATATATATAACGTTTATTGTTATTATTGTTATATATTTATTTTTATTATAGCATATATGTGTACTGTACACTTTAGAACGCACCTACTTTGGAAAGTAAGATTCGGTAGGTGTCGGCTGAGTGATGTCACAGCGAGTGTTCCCCCTTTTCCGCATAGTCATGAGCCGGCATCAGTGATATTATGACTCTCTGATGGACGTCCCGGTGACACTCTTTACTGATCCTTGCGCCGGTGCTAGTGATCCGCCTTGATCCACAGATCCCGGCCCACGCGGGAGATGTTCTGAGTCGATCTCGGAGTCCAGGAGTGTCGTGGTTGAAAACTGATGCTGATCGAATGGCTCATAAGTGACGGCGTCCTTCCTATCTTTCCTCTCATCACCTTTCCGCACTTCCCGGCAGCCCATCTCCATCCGTTCGTCTCTATTGTACCTCGGTGCAGTAGAGAGGAACAGGGGCTGTCGATACTCACCCACCGGGCCCTGCGCTTCTGAGACCTTGGTCCCAGCGGCGACGGAACCGGTGGCCACTAATCTTTATTTTCGTTTTCAGGTTTCCTCACCCTTGGGAAAGCCACCCTTCTATCTCTTTCTCTATCACCCTCCCTCTTAACTATATCTTACTAACATTACTAACACTCTCCTTTTCTTCTTCTTTCGTCACTCTACTCTTTTCCCTCCCGAGCTAAAAGCTCCCCCTCAACCCCCTTTTTCTCCTTTTCGTACTATCGCTATTATTATTACTTTTCTATTTCTATACTCTCTATCTTTCTTTCTTTCTTTCGTTCTTCTTTCTTCCTTCTCTATCTTCTATTAAATATGACTAACAATACGTTCACGTTCACTTGTTCACTTGTTTTTCTTCCCTATATTCCCTTTTGTTCTTTCTCAACCCTCACCAAAACAGCATGCAACGCTACGAGTCGGTGCCAGCATCGCTGGCCAAATGGCTCTTACGTAGCAACACACATACACACACTCTCCCTCTCCTTTCTTTCTCTTCTTCTTCCTTCTTTATTAGCTTGCTTTATCTCCCTAAACAGCATGTAACGCTACGAATCGGTGCCAGCATCGCTGGCCAAATGGCTCTTACGTAGCAACACACATACACACATTCTCCCTCTCCTTTCTTTCTCTTCTTCTTCCTTCTTTATTAGCTTGCTCTCTCTCCCTAAACAGCATGTAACGCTACGAGTCGGTGCCAGCATCGCTGGCCAAATGGCTCTTACGTAGCAACACACATACACACATTCTCCCTCTCCTTTTTTTCTCTTTTTCTTCCTTCTTTCCCTTGTTTTATCTCCCAAAACAGCATGCCACGCTACGAGTCGGTGTCAGCACTGCTGACCAAATGGCTCATATGTAGCAATACACATACACATACACATGCTCTTTCTATCTCTTCTTTCCCCTCTCTATACTTTTATTTCAATTAACAAAACTAACACTTTCACTACTAACATTTTCATTGATCTGTCTACTCCGTTGCTTTCACCCATCCTTGAACACAGCATAGCTACGAGTCGGTGTCAGATTGACCAAATGGCTCATATGTAGCAAGCGCACATGGATGCGTTGGTGGGACGTGACTGCGGCGGCGTGGGTGACGCACCTCTAAGAGTTGTGGAACCTACGGTAGCTGAGGTCATGTCCCCGTACTCGGCTTTCCCATCCCTCCTACATTCAATCTCCCGGCAGCCCATCTCCATCCGTTCGTCTCTATTGTACCTCGGTACAGTGGAGAAGAACAGGAGCTGCTGTACTCACCCACCGGGCCCTGCGCTTCTGAGGTCTTGGACCCAGCGGCAACGGAACCGGGGGTTACTAATATTTCTTTATTTTCAGGTTTCTATCTTTTGTCGTCGTTTTCCACTTTCATCGTCCGGTCGTTCGTTTTCGCTTCGCTCCGGTTCGGTAGGGAAATCGACATTATAGCTAGTTAGCTAGATAGGTAGGCGTTTCCTACGAATGGCGCCCGTCGTAAGGTTAAGGTTCGGACCGTGCCGACAATCTGGATGGCCGTGACGACGGTAAAATCACGGTCGCTAGCGGTCCACCACCTCGGGGTACCTGCCGTCCCCCCGTTGTATTTATGCTTGATGGCGTTAAGGTGGCTTTGCGCTATTCGACCTTCTTTCCACCCTACTCGTGGGAACAAAATTATGTTGTTTAATTTCTCAAAACTTTGAGGCAAGGGACGTGCCTGTCGTCGAGTCGCGAGTACGCTCGTGCGCGCGCTTGGAGACGGCCTCCGCTTTCTCGAGAGCACCTCGCCAAGCTGTGCCCGAGCGAGTCTGCGGCGTAACACGACTTTGCGCACAGTCCCATGGTTGCGGCCTTCGCGCCGTCCGAGTAGCATTAACAATAATGTTGCTAAATTTTTCGAAACTTTTGGTGAGGAGGAGTGCCCGCCTGGCTGATCGCTTCCCGCCGGGTGGGGCCGCCGTTAGGGAGGCAAGGGATGTGCCTGTCGTCGAGTCGCGAGTACGCTCGTGCGCGCGCTTGGAGACGGCCTCCGCTTCCTCGAGAGCGCTTCGCCAAGCTGTGCCCGAGCGAGTCCGCGACGTAACACGACTTTGCGCACAGTCCCAAGGTTGCGGCCTTCGCGCCGTCCGAATTGCACTAACGCGTTGCGATAGCAGCAGTAGAAATAGCAGTTCCGTATGGTCTTCACCGGCAGTCCTCGACCGGGAAGAAACTAGAAATAGAAATACCGAGTTAATTTCCGCGATTAGACCCGCGATTAGTTCCGCGAATAGCTCCGCGAATAGCTCCGCGAATAGCTCCGCGAACGAACCCGCGATAGAAAATAAGATTAGAAACGCAAATGTCCCCCAACCCCAACGCCACAGCGTGTGTGAACCGGGTTTTTCTTTGCGGCCGCTGCAACAAGCTCCGGCAAATTGCGTCCCCTCTCCCTCACTTGCGTCCACGGGAGTGAGGATACTGCAGCTGAACATGAGGCGTTCAGCTGTAGTAACTGGTAAGGTGCGTCTGCTCGTTGCCGAAAAGCGACTTGACGTCCTGTTATTGCAGGAGCTGCACATCAAGAAGCATGGCAAGAGCCACACCTTCGTAGGCTTAGGAAAGAATATGAGGGTGGCTGCTGTACGCTTACAACGCCCGTGGGCTGCAGTAGTAGTCTGTAACCCTCTATTCCAAATGAAATTCGTCTCGCAGCTTAGCACGACACACTGTGTCTGTGTGGAAGTGCAGGCTCCCAATTTCTCTTTCTATGTCGTATCGTGTTACTTCCAGTACAGCGACGAGATAGAGGAATACCTCAGGCACCTCGAAGTGGTGCTTCATTCCCTGAGGGGGAATAGATTGTTAGTTGCGGCAGATGCCAATGCTCGGTCGTCACTCTGGGGTTCCCAAGAGACAGACGAAAGAGGTGCGAAATTCGAAGACCTCATCCGAGCATATGGAATAAATGTGGTTAATGACGTTGGACAGGGACCCACTTTTTGGACGGCAAGAGGCTCGTCTTTCATCGACGTAACCTTGGTGTCGTCCTCCATGAACAAGTTTATCAATGAGTGGAAAGTGAGGTCCGACTGGACGACCAGTGACCACAACGCAGTCGACATCAGATTGAGGGTGCCAAAGGGGTCAGGTGGAGATCGGGGTGCCGCGAACATGAGGTTTGACTCTCGTCGGGCTGACTGGGAACGGTTCTCCGAGAGCCTGACTGATCTTTCAAGATCAAGACTGGAGGTCCTCGATGTTTGTGCTGCGGATAGAGTAGAGGAAATGGCAGAGACCCTGGCGGAGGTACTCACCGAAACCTGTTCCGCGTCAATGCCAAAAAAGAGACGTTTTAGGATGTCCAACCCGTGGTGGACAGTCGAACTTACAATACTCAAAAAGGGAGTATACAGGAAGAGGCGTGCACTCCAAAGAGGGCGGGACGAGCCCACTCACTTTGCTTTAAAGCTGGAATACCGCTTTTCTTTGCGGCAGTACAGCAAAAAGGTGAGGAAGGCGAAGCTTGCGAGCTGGCGGAAGTTCGTCACATCGTACGGTAACTCGGAGCCCTGGGGACTCGTTTATAAACTCCAGGCGAGAAAACTCCAAGTTGAAGGGGTGCTCAGCACACTCCGGTGTGGCGAATATTCCACAAAGACCTTAGAGGAGACCGCCAGCTACCTCTTGGACGTGCACACTCCAGATGACCGGGAAGAGGAGGACACGTTCGAACAACGTGAAATCCGTCTCGCTTCGAGGGTTTTTCCCGACACAACCGACGCCTTATTCTTCACGGCGGCAAAAATGGCTGTGGCGGTGAAAACCTTTAGAAATAATAAGGCGCCAGAAATGGACCTTATTGAGTTCTTTCTCATTAAGGACTATTCATAGAAAAATCACCGCTTGAATCTGAGATGGGCACGTCTGGCCCTCCCCTTGTCAGCCGGGGAAGTCGGAGTCTTCGGTTATGAGAATGCGGCTCCGTAATCTTCTCGGAAAAGCCGAGTTCTCGAATGATCTTCGCGTCGCGTAGTTTTAAGTTAGAGGTAAATAGGTAGGTTTCCAAAACCCTTTTTATCCAATGGCTTTTAAGTCATTTCTTTTACACCCATCCTAACCTAATCAAATTTCCCTCCCCAACTTCTGCCCATAACAGGGTCAGGGCGTGTATTCGGGTCGGGATAAAGTGGACAGGCCTCCCCGTGGTTCCCCGTGGGCGCGTTGGTAAGCAAAGGGGTCACTGAGTCGGCTACGAGTGTGTGGACCGGCAGCCTAGGTGGCCCTGAGGAAGGAAGGTGGGCTTGCAGGCGCGGCCAAACTGTCTATCCTGCGCATAAGATCCCGTAGGATTCGAATCGTAGATCGATAGGGAAAAGTCAGGATAGGAAAAGATCACTCAGCCGGGGAAGTCGGAGCCTTCGGTTATGAGAACGCGGACCCGTAATCTTCTCGGAAAAGCCGCGTCCTCGAATGATCTTCGCGTCGCGTAGTTTTAAGTTAGAGGTTAATAGGTAGGCTTCCAAAACCCTTTTATCCAATGGCTTTTAAGTCATTTCCTTCACACCCCATCCTAACCTAATCAAATTTTCCTCCCCAACTTCCGCCCATAACAGGGTCAGGGCGTGTATCCGGGTCGGGATACAGTGGACAGGCCTCCCCGTGGTTCCCCGTGGGCGCGTTGGTAAGCAAAGGGGTCACTGAGTCGGCTACAAGTGAGTGGACCGGCGGACTAGGTGGCCCTGAGGAAGGAATGGTGGGCTTGCAGGCGCGGCCAAACTGTCCATCCTGCGCATAAGATCCCGCAGGCGCTGCTGGATTTTTCCATCGCCCGTCTCGGGGCAACGTCGCTAGACAGTGGAGCCGTGGTTGTTTTTGTTGTGTTTGTCCGATAGGGCGAGGGAACAGGAGTGCGTCTTCTTCGGAAGGCGCGTTCTAACATTAACTGTACACTTTAACTTTCACATACACAAATAACTATCAGTCACATATTCATGCTTACATATACACTCACACACACACATTTCCATTATAGCATACATATGTCTACTGCACACTTTAACTGTCATACACACTCATAACATTCAGTCACATGTATGTGCTTACATTAACACTCGCACACATACCTACACCACATGTATATTACTTATTATATTTACACTTTTTATGTATTGTTCTTATGCGCTTGAGGGGATTCGCCCCAGAGCGCTCAATAAATGAAGCTTTCTCTCTCTCTCTCTATCTCTCCCTCCCCCTTTCCCGCTCTCTCTCCCTCCCCTCCCTCTCTCTCTCCCGCTCTCTTTCTCCCCCCTCCCCCTCTCCCCCTCTTCTCTCCCGCTCTCTCCCCTCTCCCGCCCTCTCTCTCTCTCTCTCCCGCTCTCTCTC
>NW_021849619.1:2037-6503 GCF_003651465.1 Formica exsecta | reverse complement strand
GACAAAATTGCTTTGTGTGTGTGCGTGCGAGCATACGTACGTGAGCGACTGAATCTGAACCTGAAAGAAAAATGAGACCAAAGTGTCACATTTCTGGTATACGATTATCATTCCTCAGGATAGACTGCACCAATATTATTCAAACTGGTGGCAATCGAAAGCTTGCATCCACATTGTATGACATAAGTGCCGTTAGATTTTTGATTAATTGCTTGGTTACCGAGGAATTTTAATCGAAAATTTATTAGACGTAAAACTGCGGATAAGGTACTTGGTAGCGTCGCGGCCCCTGTATATAGGCAACATAGGCAAACCGTTGACAAGCTGCAACGAATTTTTATATATACTTGGCGTCGCGACGTTACCGCGTCGCTTGATGCACATAAGAGCCATTCGGTCTTGCGACACCGACTCGTGGCAATACTGCGCTCGTAATAAAAGTGTGTGCATAATTAAAAAATAATAATTAATAAAGTTTTACTTTATCTGTACTCTATACAGATTAGCTGAAACATGTCGTAAAAAAGTGCAAGAATTAGAAAAAAAAGACGGGACTAACGCGTAAGTGCATGGAACAAAACAAAATAACCAAGATAAAGGAAAAACAGAATCAAAGGGTCAAAACTCTTTCCAGGGAGATACAATCGCTAAAAGAGACTCGAGTTAAGTTTATCAGGCAAATGCGTATTGATACGAATAATTTTACAAAGTGGAAGCAATTTAAAGAAAAGGAAATTAATAGAATGAAAGCTCAAGATCGTAAGCATGCTTGTGAAATGGTACGCATGAAAATGCAACATAATAAACAGGAGAATGTCTTAAAGAGAAAAATGGGAGAAGCTTTTGCAGTTAACAAAAGATAAAGGTATTTTTTCTATGATAATACTTTGTAAGGAATTTACCTTGCTCGGATACTTTTTAACGTTTTTGTATTATTGTAAAATATCTAATTAATTTACATATATACAGGGTGCATTGGAGATGCAGAAAAAAGCGATGCAGCGACAAGAAAAGAAAGCCAACAGCGAAGATGACGTAAAAACATGGATGGCTCAAGAATTCGAAATGTTAATAGCCACCATAGAAGCGAACTACTCTCTTGAAAGACTGATGCAAGATAGAGCTTTCTTGGTGCATCAATTAGAGCAATTTAAAAAATATGGCGATACGAACGAAGAGGAACTTGCGACTGTCACCAAATTCATAGAGGTGCATAATGCACAAATTGCAAATCTGCAAAAAAAAAATTCTCGAATCAGATCAAGGTAAGATAGCCGACATTATTTAATCAGGTAGAATGCATGGTTTTCTATTCCGTAAATAAATTTTTTTTTTAGATACTAGAGAAATTACCAGGTGGAATATGATACATACAATAGCGAAGGCCAAGATGGCATTTAAAACATTATTTCATATAATTGCACAAAGTAAAAAACAACAATGTTATAAGTATAATGAATTAAAAGTAGATATATATATATATATATACATATATCATTATATAATTTAATATAAATGATATATTTTACTAAAATGATGTTTTAGGAAAAATATCAGAACTTGGAAACACAATTAGAAAAATATAAGAAACTGGAAGAAAAAAGCAAATCTTTACAAAGTACATCTGACGGGTCTTCCAGTGATGTTGTAGGTTCGACAAAACAGGTAATTAAATAAAATAATTTTCAAGACATATTTTGTATTTTACCAAGAGATAAAATTATTTTTATTGTTAATATGTGTTTTAGATTTTGACCGAGAGTAATTTTAGCAATAAAAACAAGAGATCATGGCCCAAGAAAGAAAGAACAGTATCACTAGAAATCGATGATAGTTTAACGATAGAAGACGATGTTAGCAAAGATCCCGATTGGAGGAGCACGCTTTATAATCGCATACAAAAGTTACAGGTAATAATGCAACATTTTTAATTTTGGTTGCTATTATACATATCTTATGATATTTTGAGAGCTCTTTTTATTGTCAAGACACAAAGATTATATAATTATGTGAGAGATTATTAGATCTTTAAACGGTATGTGTCTCATTTGTTTAGAACAAATTCAAGCTCTTAGTTCAATGATTGACTTTTAAAATAGAGCCCAATGAAATAAAAAAGTGCGTGTAAAACAAAATGCCGCACATGGATATGTATGTGCCACAAAAACAGAGTTATTTGCAACAATTGTAACTGTAATCCAGAACAGTGTCAAAATAAAGATGAAGAAAACGTAAGTTGCTCTATATACACAATATATTAATGTTAGCTAATATATATATGTATATAAATGTATTAATTATTTCTTTTCTTTTTCTGCTTCTATGCTTGGCTATAGTTAACTTGATTTCATATTTAGTTTTGATTTTTTAAAGGTTTTTATTTTTTAGAGGAAAATCATTTTTTAGTTTTATATTTTGTATGAAAATTATTTTTCAAGGAAAATTTTTTAAAAATAGTCTTTAATGATATATCTTTATTTTCTAATAGCAGGAACAAATTAAAACTATAGAACACATTGTCATTCATAGTAAAACTGCTATATACTACATAAGCTTTATACACTAATTTCTTGAAAAACAATTTTGTGCGTATTACATCGCCCGAGAATTGTAATATGGTTCTTACGACTGGAAAAGCATTTATTGCTTTGACACATTAAATACTGTATAGAGACCAGTCAAGTTCTACTAACAAGCGGATCGTGTTCCCTCCGGAAAAAATATATTAATCAGAAAAAAATGATATGATAAACTTAGTATTTCCTTATTTCCTATATTGGTAATGCATAACAGATCATTATTTGATGTGAGATCTATACTATTGACGAAATCGTTTTCAAGTAAACTAGAGGATTCAAAAGTTTCTTGGCTAGATAATTTAATTTTAATTTAATAATTTTGGCTTTTCTTCACTCTATAAAGATGCAACTGATGCTAGAATAATAATTGTCGTCCAACAAATGTAATCGTGTATTCGCGCGATCCTGAACATTCGTAGAATATTCCAAATTAGATTTCTTATCGCAAATCCTCGCATTGTTGCTATAATATTCGTCAGATGCTAAATAATTGCCGTGCATTTTCTACATCTGCTTTCTCTCTAAACATGCATCCGCGAAAATCGTCTCTTGTACGATGTTTCGCATTTACAACTGCAGAGCAAGTGCGTGTTCTTGTTTGTTTAACTTCTCCGTTCTTTGATGTATTTGGCAGTGATTTGCTCGCTGACGTTTGTAATTTAATATTATCGTCGATATCGTAAAGATCACTTAAGCATGCGACGGGTTGTGTATTTCTATAAATATTAAAACAAAGTAAATATTAAAAGTAGGTATACATATATATCATTATACAATATATATAATTTCATATGAATATTTTAGTTATTAAAATATATAACTGATATTTCAGGAAAAATATCAGAATTTAAATTCACGATTACTATAGCAATGATCAGAATATTAGTGGGGTTTGTTACAATAATCATAAGTTATTATAGATGTAGGTGTATTTATATAAAAATACGTTTTTCAATATTGCTTTTTTTTTTTCTTCCAGAACTATAACAAATCCAGAATACATTCTTTTAGGGGAGCCAAAGAATTAATATTATGAATTTAATTTTCTAATGTTACATAGAGACCCTCTAGGGAGAGATGGATCTACGAATAGGTTGCTTGAGGATCTCTAATGTTACAGAGTTACCAGAGCCACTGCTATCAATTTTGATTATTAGGATGTTTCGTTTTTGCGAGACTCTGTCGGAACGTCGATCTAATATCGGAAATATCTGATATCTTGATTGAAAAACGAGAACATAAATTGATAACAAGAGCATTTACATTATTTATTTTGACATATTATTATTTCGCCTTATTTATCTTCACATACTACTTTTTACTATTATCAGTCTCTGTATCATGTCATCAACATATATTACAATACAATTATTGAACTGTGAAATATTGATAATATATGTAGTATCACCATTTATAATTGATTAATTATCACAATATAAAATATAAGAGATATATTCATCTCTAGACAATTACATAACCTGAAGCATCATTTAATATAAAAGTGTAAAAACTGAGAGAGAATAAAAATGAGAAACCAATAGACTGAGAGAGAAAAAAAATGAGAAACCAATGGACAAGCATTCAAATAAAACAAGAAAAAATTATGAAAAATGAAATTAATGTGTCCATGATATGAGACAATATTTAAATTAAACACACTCTCCATTAGATAAATGTATATGTACTTCTCACGATTCTAAAAAGAAATAATTATTATTCTTTTTTCTAATCACATGTTGATTCGTTTTCCATAATATCCGAAAACAATGTAGTACGCAACTGAAAAAAAAGAAAAGAAATAATTAATACATTTATATACATATATACATTAGCTAACATTAATATATTGTGTATATAGATCAATTTACGGTTTCTGTTATGTTGCCA
>NW_021849619.1:0-399 GCF_003651465.1 Formica exsecta | reverse complement strand
TAATTTTTTGAAACATACATTTTATTTTTAAATATGATTATTTAATATAGTTTTTAAGTATACAGTTTATATAATATTGTTATTAATTCTTTAAATTCATTTTTTTAAAGAATTTACTTATGCAAGTACATTATAGACATCATATGTACATTTTAATATATATATAATTTATATTAAATGTTTATAAAATACACTTGTACATTAAACTTACTTTATGTTTACTTTTATAACGTATTTATATTGTACTAGCACAGTAAATTTTGTAAAAAACTGAATTTAAAAAATTAATAACAATATCTTAGTATATAAACTATATACTTAAAAATAATTATATTTAATAACTTTATTTAAAACTAAAATGTATGCTTCAAAAGATTAATTACAGCAATTACAGGCAAT
>NW_021849618.1:0-529 GCF_003651465.1 Formica exsecta | reverse complement strand
TTGGATGAGAGACAGTCACACGCAGTATCCTCAGAAGGTTAACGTCTAGGCCGGAATAATGTTTAATCGTATTATAGGACCATTTTTTATTTGAACATTTGATAAAATAATTAGTGTTTTTATTCCTTCACATACACCAGTGTTCCCATCCCGGTCTTGCCTTAGTTGGCAGGACACGCTAGCGGTCTTGCCTTGGTTCGCCGGACACGCACGCGCGCGCGCGCGCGCACACACTCACACACACAAACACACACACTCAGGAACGCGCGTGCCCGCGTGAAGCCTTATCTTTCTTCTGTGTCGCCGTGGGCCCTCGCTATCGCAAAATCTCAATAGAAATATTCAAATGATCATAACTCTGCGAAAAAAAATCGTAGAGACCTCGGCGACCTCGCATTGTTTTCGTCTCGAAAAGCCCTTTCGAACGAGCCCTCACTCAACTCCACATGCCATTTAAGATTTTTTGGCTATCTCCTCCCCCCGTCCCCCGCGGGTGTAGTGGTGGGTGTTTTTGTGGTTAAATAATAGA
>NW_021849617.1:0-205 GCF_003651465.1 Formica exsecta | reverse complement strand
TAGCTTTGTAAGCCGAGAAGCGTTGTTCCTCAGTTTCTGTGATGTCATATGAAAACTTTCGGTATATCCTACTAACAGGTACGTAACTAAATCGTTCCGAACGAAGGAAATTAGCGTACATAGCGATCTTAGATTTGTGTGCCGAAAAGCGTTGTTTCTATATTTCGTTGATGTGTTACGAAAATTTTCGGCAGATCTCGCTTAC
>NW_021849616.1:1696781-1725498 GCF_003651465.1 Formica exsecta | reverse complement strand
TGTAATCAGTAGGTTGTCAGTTCAAGTCCGACAGCCGGCACTCTCGTCCATATAAGTAAAGTTGATGTCCTTTTTAATAGTAGCAAATTGGAAAATGAATGGAATGCGTTCTTCATTTGTTGACTTTATAGGCAAACTTAACAACAAGAGCAACGAAATTACCTCTAAATTAGTAATTTGCCCTCCTTTTACATCATTTCCAAGCAGTATAGAGTTGAACAATAATATTAATATAGGAGCACAGAATTGCCATCATAAAAAGTTCGGTTCTTACACAGGTGAAATTAGCGCAGAAATGTTAAAAGAACTAGGGTGTACTTACGTAATACTTGGGCATTCTGAAAGGGCCAATGAAAAAGATAGTGAAATAAAGCTTAAGTCGGAAATAGCAATAGAATCAGGCTTACACCCAATTATCTGTGTAGGTGAAAATTCAGAAGATTATAAGAATGAAAAAACAAAAGAAGTAATAGAATATCAATGCAAAAACCGCTTGCCAACACACGGTGAATATACCGTAGCATATGAGCCAATATGGGCAATAGGCACAGGTCATATGCCAAATAATGATGCAATTGCTGAGGTGATAGAGGTAATAAAATTGTGTACTGGTAAAAAACACATTATATATGGTGGTTCAGTCAGTTCAGAAAATATAGAAAATTTGTTAAATATTTCAAATTTATCAGGAGTTTTAATTGGCAGTGCAAGCTTAGATTTCGATCACTTTTATAAAATCATACAACAAGTTGAAAAAAAGTTTTCTCTTATCAATTCTAAAAGTAGATAAAAGGGAATTACTCACTATAGGAATAGGGCTATCACGGGCATCTCAGCAGATTCCGCTAACGCGTACTCCCTCGTCATAACGTCACGGTATCCGCTAACACGTAGCGAGATGACGGTTGTCAGAGTGACACTGGTTTCCATACAAAGGTGGTGTCATCTAAGTAGCTGACACTGATTTCCATCCAAGACGGTGTCATCCCAGTGCCCAGACTACTTGGATCCAGAAGACTTAATTTCAACCAAGTGGCTGCATAATAAAGGCTGGATTCCAGCGTCACGCGCTGGAATGACATCTTTCTTGGTGGACTCGAATCACAATGTTCGTACGGTTGTGGGCTTATAGCTAAAGTAATCTAGAAAATTAACGATATTTTATTCCCCGGTGAACGCTCTATTTTGTTTTCCAACTCTAGTTCTAAAAGAGCCATTAGGGCTATGTTGGTAGAAAGTCCGCTTGCTAATATAAGTTCATCTATATCAACAGGTACAGAGTTAATATGATCAACTATAACAGATTTTGCCTGTTGTAATTTTTCTTGTTTTTGGTTAACAGCATAGTGCTCAACATTAAATAGGTTTTTTTGCTGCGGAGGTAAACTAAACCTAATACTCTCTATTATGTCATCAGCGGATTCGATAAGCTTAGCACCGTTTTTAATTAAATAATTACTACCACTACAGCGTGAATCTAAAGGGAAACCAGAAACTGCAAACACCTCTCTCCCTTGATTTAAAGCAAAATCTGCTGTTATTAGAGAGCCAGAACGTTTCGATGCTTCAATCACTACAACACCCAGCGATAGACCAGATATAATTCGATTCCTTTGAGGAAAATACTGAGGCTTTGGTTTAGTAGCAAATGGAAGCTCAGTAATTACTAAACCACCGTTTCCAGTGATTTTTTTGTATAGATCAAAATTCTCTTTTGGATACACCACATCAATTCCGCTTGCTGTAACAGCAATAGTGGGATGATTTTTGTATATTACACTGTTTGCTGCGGTATCGATTCCTTTTGCAAGTCCAGAAACGATAACAAAACCAGCTTCGCTTAAATCAAGTGCTAGTTTACTGGCAAAATTTCTTCCATTCATCGAAGAGTTGCGCCACCGATTATTGCAATTATCTCACGGCTTAATAATGATATATTACCAAACGCAGTTATTATAGGAGGACAACTAGAGATATTTCTTAAAAGATCAGGGTAATCTGGGTCACATGCGGGTATAATTTTAGCTCCAATTCTTTCTGCATTATTGATTTCTTCTCGTGCATCTTGAATGCCATACACCTTATTATTAGCCACCCTATTGAGATATTTTAGCACCTCATCTAGCGATCCATGTGTTCTTAGTATACTAAAAAACTTTATTGGTCCTATAGTTCTAGCCAAGCTTAACCATACTTCTAATTCTTTGTTGTTCAATTTATTTATCTTCATAAAAGGCTTGAATTTCTTATCAATTTAGTGTACCCAAGATAATGCAAATATACAGTGTTTTATGACGCATTTTGTTACAGATAAATGCATAAAATGTAAATATACGGACTGCGTGGAAGTATGTCCCGTTGACTGCTTCTATGAAGGTAAAAACATGCTCGTGATTAACCCAGATGAATGTATTGATTGCGGAGTGTGCATACCTGAGTGTCCAGTAGATGCAATTGTAACTGATGATTCCATAAAAGATATTTTAGAATTAGATGAAGAATTACTGAGCAGCGAACAAAAAACTTTCAAGTTATTTTACGATATAAATGTAGAATACTCACAAAAATGGCCAAATATCACAGCTAAAAAGCAACCTCTCTATACTGCAGAAGAGTATAAGGAAAAAAAGGATAAAACAGCTTATTTTGATGAAAATTTAGAATAATATTAACAAAGAAAAAGATCAGACTCCTTGCATAACCATATAAAAACTAGCAACTCACTCTTCTTTGTCATTCCAGCGCGTGACGCACAATCGTACAAACATTGCAATTTGCAGGTGGCAGATGGTGTCATGCAAGTAGCTGACACTGGTTTCCATCCAAAAGGGCAGTGCCTCTATGATGTCATCCGAGTAGCTGACACTGGTTCCTTTATGACGGTGTCATCCCAGTCTGGGATCCAGGAATTTTATTAAGTTGGTAAGCATAAAAGTAGCCGTTTTATGTTAAAATACAACGTTTTGATGATTATGAAAAAGCTGGATTCCAGACTGGAATGACACCACCTGCAAATTGCAATGTCTGTACAGTTGTGCATAGGATAGAGCTATAGAATTTTTCAAAGCGTTTTTTCTATTGAAGATAAGAGCATCTTTTATATATGCTATATAGTAAAACATAGAATGCTCATGATTCCAACTATAGCAATTTTAAGTGGTGGATTTTCTTGTGAGAGAGAAGTGTCGCTTATGAGTGGAAAAGCCGTAAAGAAGGCACTTGATAGCCTTTCATATAATACAATAGAAATGGATGTTGACAGCAACATTGTTGAAAAGCTTAAAAAGATTAACCCGGGCCTTGCTTTTATAGCTCTGCATGGACCTTATGGTGAAGATGGCTGCATTCAAGGTTTATTGGAGATTTTAGGTATAAAATATACACACTCAGGAGTTATCGCTTCGGCTGTTGCTATGAATAAAGTGATGTCAAAGCATATATTTCGATCCCTTAGTATCGACACTCCAAAAGGTTATGTAATTAGCCGAGAAGATCTACTAAAAAATAATATTAAAATCGATTATCCGTACGTCTTAAAACCAATTAATGAAGGTTCTAGCATCGGAGTGCATATTGTTTCCTCACATGAGGATTATTTAAAACTGAAATTTGATGTCATTCCAGCGCGTGACCAGGCAGTATCTGGCTACTTGGATGACAAGGAAGGAGCTACTTCTGTGACAAAAGATTTGATGATCATAGAAGAATACATTCCAGGTGTAGAGTTACATACTGCTGTATTGCTGGATGAAGCAATTGGTTACTACTTTACTTGGTGTAATGACTGCCTATCTAGTTTATTACTCAGTAGTGGATTTTCAATCGACGAAGTAGTCGTGAGCGGCAACAAATTTACAAACAAAAAGGACATTCTAAGTTTGGTAGATAGAACGCAACCTATCCTTTATATATCACTTTCAAAACTTGCCGGTAACATACAATCCGTAAGCAGATGGATAAAATACGTAAGAGTTCACAGAATTTTGCCCAATACCCTACATATTAATATAGATGAGCATAAACCGTTTGCTCTCTGGAAAGATAATAACAAAACCTCGGTAATTGATTTCGAAGGCAAAGTGATCGTAGATGACTATCCAGTAGATGATCTTGTTGTGATTACAGGACAAAACTCGTTATCAAACCTAGAATTTGTTAGAGATGTGTTAGAGAGTAAAACTCAATTAAGTGACCACATTTCTTCTTTTGCTTATATAGGGAATAGAAGATGGAATATCATACTTGATAACGATTCCACAGTGAAACTGCCTGAAGATAACCCTTCTAGTGCATGGGACTATTTAAACCACTTACACAATACAACTGATTTTACTTTCAGCGATTGGAGTATTATTGATATGCGTATTACTGATAAAATTTTTGTGAAGAGGTGATCTGCTGTCATCCAAGTAGCGGGATGACGAGCTTATCGTCATGCTGCCGCGAACCGTCATACCGTCACGGTATCTCAGCCGCTAACAAGTAGCGGGATGACGGTTGTCGTTTAGCCATAAATATTTAAGAAATTCACCAAACGAAAAAAAAGGCAAAAGAAGCCCTGGTCATTGTCTATTTTCAGTATTTGGCGTTTTTTAAGCCTTAAACGCTGCAATTTAGCTGCTTTTAAGTGCAACTAACCTTAGCTAAAATGTTTAAGAAATTTACTAAGCAGAAAAAAAGGCAAAAGAAATCCCGTGTTAGCTAATTGTCACTCTCTAATCCTGCAAATTGGCGTACTATACTGTCTTAAACGACTTATAAGCGCGTTTCAGCTTATGTAGGTAAAAACCCAGAAATGTTGTGAAGACATAAGGTGCACATAGTGCAAAAAATTAAAAATAAGACGCCAACTACGTTGTTTTCTTGCTGTTTAATCTGCACAGATGAAGATAACTGAATACCTTCAGTTTCATAATAAGGGGGCTGGCGAAACTTGTCAAGCAAGTTTTTTCTTCAACAAAAATCCAATTTCCTTTTAGGCTATGTCCACGGTAAAAATACCCCATTTCTTCGCTGGAGAATTCATATAGGTTTCCATCCTCTAGATTCACTGCCTTTATGGATTGTACAATACTTGCGATATCACTACCATATGCACCTGCATTCATTTCTATTCCGCCACCAACTGTTCCTGGAATTCCAACTAGAAACTCGAGTCCACTAATTTGTTGCTCTCCTGCAAAGTAAGCAAGGTTCCTGAGCAGCGCAGCACCACCTGCAACAATGGAGTTGTTACCCTTACTTTTAATATATGCAAACTCCTTACCTAATTTTACTGTTATTCCTCGAATGCCACTATCTCGTACTATTATGTTGGATGTTGCACCAATAACGCTAACTGGCAGTTCAGTATTTTTAATCAAGTATGTTAAATCTTCAATATCACATGGTTTAAATAACACATCAGCTCGTCCACCGACGTTTAACCACGTCGCTTTAGACATTAAGATGTCATAACGATAGACTCCACGTACTTTAGGTAAGCTTATAAGCATTTTGATTTCAACTCTAGTCCTGCATCCATACCCATTTTCTCCGCATCTTCTATAAATGAAGTGCGCTCAGTGAAGTATATATTTTTTCCACTTGCTAACATACAACAAAGGTATAGCATATTTTCGTTCACATATTCAGCCAAAGCTGCAAGTGGTGTAAAACATGAACCATTCACTGTCTTCATAAAACTGCGCTCTGATTTCACTCTTATAAAAGACATATTATTATTAATTTTCTCTACAAGATCGATAATTTTTACATCATTCCTTCTACATTGAATACAAATCGCTCCCTGTCCCACTGCACTTAACATAACTTTTGGTGGCAATACCTCTGTAATTAAGTGATTCTTTTCTAATCTTATGAGTCCTGCTTCAGCTAGAATTATTCCATCAAAACTTTGATTTTGCAATCTAGTTGTTACATTTCCACGTAGCGATATTATATTTAGATCTGGTCTAACATTTAACAACTGAACTTTTCTTCTTATTGAAGAAGTGGCAATAGTAGCCTGCTGTGGCAAAGACTCAAGGCTATTGTGTTTATGAGAAATAAACGCATCGCATGGACTTAGCCTTTCTAAAACACAAGGAATTGTTAAATCCCCTGAGAAAAACGCAGGCACATCCTTTAGCGAATGAACTGCCATATCTATATTATTTTCGAGCAATTCAGCCTCAATTTCTTTAATGAATAATCCTTTACCTCCTATTTCAGCAAGATTTGCGTTTGCGTACTTATCTCCAGAAGTTTTTATCTTAACAATTTCAATAGATAAGTTAGGAAAAGAGTCCAGCAACTTTTGTTTTGCTTCCAAAGCCTGGGCAACTGCAAGCTTACTTCCTCTGGTACCTATTTTGACTAGCATATGTATGACTGTTTGAATACCAAACCTTAACCTAATTAATTATTTAAACACTTTGGTAGCGTGTATCGCATGAACTTCGGTTACCATCTCTCTGATGTCATCCGAGTAGCTGACTACTTGGATCCAGTTTAATTCATCATATGAGCCTTTGCATTTATTGTACTTTAACTTAAAACCAAAAGCAACTTTGCCTTTACAAAATAATAACCTTTTATATGTATAAATAAGCTTACTGGATTCTAGTACTTGCATGACAGCAGTCCTACGTCATACCGCCGCGGTATCTCATTCGCTAACACGTAGCGGGATGACGATTATTGGTGAACCTAAGTTACTTTAGCTACAAACGTTAAGAAATTTACCAAATGAAAAAAAAGGCAAAAGAAGCCCCGTGGTTGGCTAATTACTTACATTATACTTTCAAGTATGGCGTTTTTTTATTCTAAACGCTTAATAACCGCGATTTAGCTGCTTTTTAATGCAACTAACCTTTAGTCATAAATGTTTAAGAAATTTACTAAACAGAAAAAAAGGCAAAAGAAACCCTAGGGTAGCTAATTATTCACTATCCATTTTTTAAGTTGGCGTTTTTTAATGTTTTAAATGCTTTATAAGCGTATTTCAGCTTGTATAGGTAAAAACCTAGAAATTTGATAAAGACATAAGGTTCACATAGTGCAAAAAATTAAACATAAGACGCCAGATACGTGAGTTTTTTTGTCATTTAATCTGTACAGAGAAGATAAATAAATAGCTTCACTATCATGATAAGGGGGCTGGCGAAACTTGTCAAGGAAGTTTTTCGTTTCTATAGCTACTTGGATGACACCATAGGTTATTTAGGCAACAGAGAATTTTACAAAAATCTATTTTTAACTTACACTGCAATTTTAAACCTACAACTTATGTACAACAGGCTTATAGTCAAATCTTTTTCAGTGTTATGCATCTGTTTACTTGCTTTATACATAACACTGCCAAATTTCTTTGATAATAAGCTTTTTATTTCGAAAAAAAGAATAAACTTAGGCCTTGACCTGAAAGGAGGGGCATCTTTGCTTTTAAACATAGACTTAGACTTCTATTTTAAGGAAAAGCTAAGCATGCTAGCAGGTGAGATAAAAGAGACATTGCTAACAAAAAATATTGAATCTAACGTACAAAATAGCGAACAAGTAATTGTAACTTTAAATAATATTGATGATTATAAAAAAGCATCTGTGTTGATTAATGCGATAAATCCAAATTTAGAGCTAAATAGAAAAGATTCTTCAATTCTTATTTCGTATAAACCCCATTATAAAAATTCTTTGATCAGTGAAGTAGCTGCAGAATCAATAAACAATGTCCAGCGCCGTTTGGACAAGCTTGGCACAAAGGAAGTCAGCGTTCAAAAACAAGGACAGAATAAAATATTAGTGCAGGTGCCTGGAGTAGAAGACACCAAGCAGATAAAATCTCTGCTTGGCAAAACTGCTAAACTAACTTTTCATTTGGCAAACACTAACATAGCCAAGGTGCAGGATATAGATCACGAAACTACTGTCATGCTCAAGGACTCTTTAGGCAATTCTTATCCGATATTTCGCAAAACTGAAATAGGTGGCGATTCGCTGGTTAACGCATCAGTTAGATTCGGCAATTTAGGTAAACCGACAGTGCATTTTAAATTTGACAGCATAGCGAGTAAAAGATTCGCGAAAATCACTAAAGAAAATGTGGAAAAACCTTTTGCAATTGTTCTGGATAACACAGTCTTAACAGTACCTACAATACGTGAGCCAATTTTAAATGGAGAGGGAGAAATTAGCGGTAATTTCACTGAAAAACAAGCAAGCGAACTTGCAATACTTTTAAAATCTGGAGCACTGCCAGCACCACTTAAAATAATTGAAGAAAAAAACATTGGCCCAAGCCTTGGAGAAGAATCAATAAAGGCAGGGGAAATGGCAGCAACAATCTCTATTATAGCCGTGGCTTTATTTATAATTATCACTTACGGCAAATTAGGTATATTAGCTTCTGTTGCGCTTTTTTCTAATGTAATTCTTATATTATCAATTCTCACTCTGCTTGAAGCAACTCTAACTTTACCTGGAATTGCAGGTATTGCACTCACTGTCGGTATGGCGGTGGATGCAAATGTTTTAATATTTGAGCGAATTCGCGAGGAAATCAAATCTGGCAAGAGAGTGGAACGTGCTATTGAAGAAGGGTTTAAAAACGCTATAAAGACAATACTGGATTCAAATATCACTACATTAATTGCTGCAGGAATAATGTTCATTATTGGCAGTGGAGCAATAAGAGGTTTTTCCGTTACTTTATCAATAGGAATCTTATGCTCGATGTTTTCTGCAATTACAGTCACAAAACTCCTGATAGAGTTGTGTATGAACCCGAAGAAACTAGCGCTTTGTTAGTCAACCACCTTCATTCCCACAACGTTATATCCTGAATCGACGTGCAAAATTTCTCCAGTAGTGCCACTGCTTAAGTCGCTTAATAAGTATAGCGCTGCCTTGCCAACATCTTCTATTGTGACGTTGCGTCTAAGCGGAGAATTATTTCTATTCCATTCTGATATGAAGTGAAAATCGCTTATTCCAGAAGATGCTAAAGTTCTGATTGGACCAGCGGAAATGGCATTTACTCTGATATTTTGTGGTCCAAGATCACATGCTATATATTTTACACTTGCTTCAAGTGCTGCTTTACATAAACCCATAACGTTATAATTTGGCATAACTTTTTCAGCGCCATAATAAGATAAAGTAAGTAAACTACCACCACCTGACATCATTTTTTCAGCTCTTTGCGCTAAAGCAGTGAAAGAATAGCACGATATATGCATTGCATTGAGAAAGTTGTTCAGTGAAGTATCGACATATTTACCATTTAACTCATTTTTATCGGAGAATGCTATTGCATGTACCAAAAAGTCAAGAGTACCCCATTTTTTCTCTATTATTTCAAAAGCGTTATCTACGATTTTTTCATTTGAAACGTCACAGTGTAATATTAGCTCCACATTTAATTCATCTGCTATTGGTGATAGTTTTTCTTTTATTATTTCATTCTGGTAGGTGATTGCAAGTTCTGCCCCGTGCTCTGAGAGAGCTTTTGCTATACCGTATGCTATTGATCTCTTATTTATTATTCCAGTTATTAACCCCTTTTTGCCTTGTAATAGACTTGTCATCATAGAACTATCTGTTTTTTTATAATTTGGAGTATTAACTAGATAAAGTCAATTATGTTTTAAAACATTTTTTGCAGTAACTTGAAGTCTAATACCACTGTTAACAAAAAGGCAGCGATGAGAGTTTCTAGCAGTCATCTATAACAGTTTCTTAGATTGCTTCTTATTAAAAAAAACAAAGCTTTGTTAATTAAATATTATAGTTAATAATTACACTCTTTTGACAAATAATTAAAATAGTGTTAAACTGCGTGCATAAAATAATTAGTGAGGTTGCAATGTTAAGCAGTATTATAAAAGTAAAATTAGAGAAAAACTGTTGTCCTTTTGAGAAATTAGAAAACTTCTTTGCTAAAAGGGTATTTCATATAGATGATCAAAAAGGATTCAAAGATTCTTCAGTAAAGTTAGTTATCGAGTATCCCTACGATTCAACTTTAACTTTAACTCTACCAAGAGAAGCAATACCTAATTCTTTCGCTTTAGAGCTTTTGTCTTCACTTTATAAAGAAAATGCGCTAGCTTTACCTGTTATATTAAAATATCTTGCTCATAGGGATTTATCCAAAGATTTTGGTGAGATCAGTAAAAAATTACAGGCCAAAATGGATCAAGATATACAAGAAGCGCAGCTACAACACAATTCTGAAATTTCTAAAGAAATTGAGTTATGCAAAAAAGATATTTTAAATGTTCTGGATGGTGGTAAATCAGTATTGAGTGTTCAATTGAAGCAAAAATACTATTCTATACTAGAAAATGAGGTTGCAAAATTAAAGGCTGAGATTTCAAAAGAACTAGAAGACTATACTAACAACACTAACATTCACGAAATATATCAAAGCCTTAACAGTAAAATAAAGAAAATAAAGCATTATAATAAAATAGTAGATCATGCACTTTATACTTCTGGTTTTGTCGCAATGCCTTTATCGATTGCTCCATTGATAGCATTTTTGGTTGTTGCAACGTTAGCACTTGTAATAGCAGGTGTAGCTTACTTAGCAAGTTGTGTTCTAAAGCATAGTTTTGCAAAAGAAATGCAAGACTATATAGAACAACCAATAAAATGCATGAATAAGGCAACTAATAATGAAGATGTGAAGAAATTAGAACAAGAAGAAACAGAAGTAGGCGATTATGGTAAAAAACCTTCGGCACCACCATACGATGGACCTAAGCAGCCAAGATTGTACCCAAATCTTTCAGAAGTACAACCACCACCATACGAAGAAGTTTGCCGCACTATCCTGCAACCGAAAGATTCACAACCAAGCAGTAATCTTGATTCTGCTGAGCCTGAGCAGCCAAAACTAGTTATGGATCTTTTAGAAAGTCTTCCAGAACAACTAAACGCAAAATTGGGTCCTGTTCTACGTCCATCTAATACAGCAAGAGGTGTAATTTAGGGCTAGAGGTTATGATTGTAATAAAGATATAAAAAAACGGACAAGTCAAGTAAAGTTACAAATGTAATTTTGCTTGACTATCCATTTATCACCACCTAAAGCAGCTAACAAAGCCATCTCATATGACATTTTGTCTATACCTAATTAAGCATATCAATAAGTAAGTAAATTTTAATATAATCTTATTATACTTATAAATATGCTGTATATAGCTAACCTAAGTAAGGTTTCCCCGAGTGCTAAAATCAATAGCCGAATTGATATCGGGCCAAAAGCTTGGCAGCGCTTTTTTTTTGTGGCATGCTTGATGGCAAACCAGAACTTCTCAATTGGATTTAAATCAGGCGAGTATGGCGGCAAAAATAAAACTTTACATCCAACACTTTCTATTAATTTTCTCGTTCTTTCAGACTGACCTTACCCAGAAAAAGTGGAGAGAAAGTTAAGACGTTTTTGTCATGAGAATGATGCATCAAATTGTGCAGGAATGTATAGTATGTATAAAAATTTATTAATAATAATGATTGTATTTTTAAATTTTCACTACAAGACTTGTTTGTATGTTATATAAAGTGACCACGAAAATTTCTACAAAGCATTTTAACAGTATTAAAAAAATCAGAGGAAGGTGAAGCAGACGCAACAGCTTAAGCGGAAAGATTGAAAAATAATTGATGCTTTAAGTGAGTAACACGCACCTTAGTGCGTGTCACGAAGTATGAGGACGCTAACGATCTGGTTCATTAGACGATAATTTTTCTGAGTCCTTAAGCTCCTGTTTAAGGTTTTTGATGCCTTTTCCTAAATCACCCATAACTTGCGGTAATCTGCCTGCACCAAACAGAACTAAAATTATTATTAAGACTAGAAACAATTGCCATGGTCCTAAACTCATTTTCACCTCCATTTAAAATATTGACCTTTAAATATTAGAACTTGACTGAAGTCAAGTAACACATAGATTATATCACCTTTATTTAATTATAAATCAAGGTTTTTTAATTATTTTATAACAATTCCAAACTAGATTGTTTTCTTGCAGCGAATAAGTGGAAACTTTTCGCTTAACTATAGAGTAGAGGAGAGCTCACTAAAAAACTTTGCTAGCGTATCATCTTTAGGCCTATGGTATATATCGCTAGAAACCCCTGATTGAATAATTTTACCATTTTTCATTACGTATATAAAATCTGCAACTTTCAATGCTTCTTGCGGGTCATGAGTTACCATTAGCACAGGGATATTTTTACTTCTAAAAAGGGACAATATATGTTGTCTTATTCGGCACTTGAGCAGTATATCTAAATTAGAAAATGGTTAACACAACAACACAACATCAGGGTTTTGTGCCATCACTCTTGCTATTGCAACTAATTGTTGCTGTCCTCCAGATAAGGCGTTAGGGTACATATTTTCATATTTTTCTATATTGAGTAACTTCAAGATTTCCAATGCAATTAGGTGCTTTTCTCTCTTGGAAGAGCTGCGGATAGCAAAGGTTATATTTTCTACTACTGTTTTGTGAGGAAATAATGCAGAATGCTGAAAAATCAATCCGATATTTCTATGCTCTATAGCGACTGATGCCTTATTGCTTGCAACTAACCTATCATTTATAAAAATAGTTCCAGATTTTGGATTTTCTATCCCTGCAATTAATTTCAAAATTGTTGACTTGCCACAGCCAGAATGCCCCAATAAACATGCAACACTTCCTTTTTTTACTTTAATGTTTATATTGCTTAAAGCAAAGTCGTCTTGATTGTTATAGAAATAACCAATGTTGTTAACTAGCATTAATCTTACTTAAACCATGTTATTAAATATAATAGCATTATACTCAAGAAGTACAGAAATGTTTCTTGTCGTCATAAATTGGTTATGCAAGAAATCTAGAAAAGAGAAGGATTTTTTGCTATAACTTTACATAAATGGTAGGAAACACGGGACTATAGCTCAGCAGGATAGAGCGTTGGACTCCTAATCCGAAGGTCGTGCGTTCGAATCGCACTAGTCCCACCACATTGCTTCACAAATTTCATGGAGATTTTTTTTCACAAATACACACACCTATTCCAGTGTCAAGCACTGGAATGACAAGTTCTTGGCAACCCCTACGTCATACCGCGATTCATTCGTGGTATCTCTTAGCATAGATCCCGCTAACACGTAGCGGGATACTTGACCTTTACAGGGATGACGGTTGTCGTTTAGTTATAAATATTTAAGAAATTTACCAAATAAAAAAAAGGCAAAAGAAGCCCCGAGTAGCGAGTTTGGACTCTATATTACTGTAAGTGGCGCTGTAATAAATATATGTATATATATTATATCGCGACCATGTGACTGGAAAATACCATTTCGTTGCTAAAACATCATTTACGTTTACGTTCTACGCACAAATAAAACGCGTCTACATTTTTTTACTCTTATTATTATATTAAATTCTTACGCCAGCAAATTGCTTCAAGGAAAGATCCATGATCTTTCCGACCGTGAGCGTCAAGTGCTTCTGCGATCTTAAGATTATGAGAAGTATATCTCGATTCTGATTCGGATTTAATTCGTACCAAAACGATTCGTACGCCGCGTCGCCGATCATTTGGCTCTAAAATATTATATTAAATTTTTCTCACATATAACACAGCATACATCATATTCGATATGTTCGTTAACTAGTATACCGACTTTCGTGCTGAGATGTTCTCCGACGAAACAAAGTATAAATGCCTCCAAGCTGATAAGAATGTAAAATAACACTGATTTCATTAACACCGCCGAACCGCCCGGGACACCGATAGACTGAAATTTTCAAAAATGCTTTGCTTTCCGAAAAGATTATGTCACCTCGTTGTACTTACGATCACAATGATAAATCCTAGGCAGCAAATAACCAGAGTATTCGATACGAATTGTACCAGCGCGATATTCGAGAAAAGTGCCTCGATGTTCTTGGAGAACAAGATGATTCTCTGATGTCGGACGATCAATGTTTTTACAATGCTGTCACTCGCATTTTGCTCGATATCTGTCCGCCTGATTTTACTCAATTTTTCTCTCACTATGTCAATTTGCCCACCCACGTGAAGAACCTAAATGTCATGAAATGCATGTCAATTCATTTTAACATATATGTATAACGAAAACTGACATTATTTTTAATTATTACCTATTATTTATTAATAAATTTCTAAAATGGTTTCTTAAGCTCCCAATTTTCTTTTTAACTGCGTTGCACTAATATTTTTTAATAATTTTTGGAAACACTGACATTTTTACGAGAGAATGCACTTACCAGTGTTATCAACAAGGAGTTCAAGACACCAGACATACTAGCCGCACTGGTCTGATGAACAAACTGTGTAACGAGAACAGCCACATATACCGATGAGCTCTCGATCGCGAATGGTAAACGATAAGAGATGTAGGCCATTCTGGTCATCGTGTAATTATCTGAAACTTCACGCTCCTTCCAATCGTCGACCATGATCGTTATAATTTCGTCCAGCAGACTATAACGGATTACTTGAAGTAATATTGATCGATAAAGCTAATGCGAAGCATTGTTGAAATTGAGATAAATCAAAAAAATGCAGAGCGTAAAAGTTATGTAAAAATTTTAAATTGTATTTTGCGTTTTGCCATTTCGAATCTAGGATGTATGCAATCCGGCGTGTGCTTGTATCGCGTTCTGGACTTAATTCTGTGCTTAGTATACATCCAAATGAAGAGAGCTTACCGCGCGTTGAACGCAAAAATAATGAGCTTGACAAACAGAAGGCTATAAGTAAGCGTAGCGCTTAGTACGTCCATGAGGAGCGGTAGATTCTCTTCACCGAAATGCACTATTAAATGCTGATACTGAAAGATCTGAAACATCGCCATCGAGAATATACAGAGGAATCGCCGTAAAATTGCGTACGACGTGCCCGGCCATACGCCGATTGCGCGCAGACCGAACTCCACGGAGTGACACACGGCACTCATCGACTTTATCTCGTTCTTCATTAAGTCAGTCGAATAAAAGCCAGCTTTACAACAATATAATAGCACGTGATTTATCATTAAGTTTAGTTTATTCCGCTTTCCTCTTTGTCTAAATATTATAGATAACACTACAGTCTACAAAAGAGACATGATTGCGTATATATTTCTGTATTTATACACATATATAAATTGTAATTTTATTTCAAGAATCCAGAATTTAATTTTAAAACTTTTAACTTTTTGCACTTTTACGATTGCACTCAGTTGCCTGAATTGCCACTGGATTCGAATTATTACGAGTACAAAGGGTTTTGTAAAATGAAGACTGTCTCTATCCAAGTTTGAACGTCGTTGCTCGTATCTTTTTTTTAGAAGGCGACGAGAGAAACTATTAATGTATTAATTAATATTTGTGATTAAATCGAGTTTTTGCTTAAATGCTGTTACTTTAGCGTTTATCGAGTTTGGTAAAATACATCGATGGAGAAGATCAATATCTTGCAATTATAATTTTGTTCCTACGCATTGCGATAATTATCGCGAATCGATACTCTTCAAACGATATACTTGCTGCTCCTTTGCAAGCGTACATTTAATGTGAAATTCTGTTTCCGAATAGGAAAATTATTAATCGTGTAAACGACTGGGACTAATAACAGTGTATCCCTCTGCACGAGAAGAAACATAAGCGGCATACACGAAGCACACGTTCGAGCTTTCAATACATCGCGTGCAACACCGACACATACGACGCCGAAGCTTTTACAATCTGCAACATGATAGAAGCAATTACGGCCGTCGTGAAACAGAACGATCATCAAAATGTCATTTATGATAGCGTTCTACATGTGTGTGAATTTTTCTAGTCACTTTCATTACACTTTGCTAATTTCTTACGTCGGCAAATTGCTTGAGAGAAAGATCCGCGACTTTTCCGATCGTGAGCTTCAAGTGCTTCTGCGATCTTAGTATCATGAGGAGGACATCTCGATTCTGACTTGGATTCAATTCATACCAGTTTGATTCGTACATCGCATCTCCGATCATTTCGCTCTGAAACGCATGATAAATTTTTGTCGCGAGGACAGCATTGCAATATTTGCATTACAGTATGGTTTATACTGACTTTCATACTAAGATGTTCTCCGACGAAACAATATATAAATGCTTCCAAGCTCATAACGATATAAAAGAACACGGATTTTACCAGCATCATCGAGCCGCCAGGTACACCGATCGACTGTAATTTTCGAATGCTTTGTGTCTCCCGAGAAAGTTGCGTTACTTTATTGTACTCACGATCACGATGAGAAATCCCAGGCAACAGATAACCAAAGTATTCGACACGAATTGTATTAGCGCGATGTTCGAGAAAAGGACCTCGATGTTCTTGGAGAACGCGATGATCCTCTGATGGCGGACAATTAATGTTTTCATGATGCCTTCTGTGACGCTCTTTCGCGTAATTTCACTGAATTTCTGCCGCACTATATCGATCTGTCCACACGCGTGAAGAACCTGCACGTCAGCGATACGTGTTATCAGTTAATTTAATTTAATTAAAATTGCATTATAAATGTTTTCTTGTCATCTTAATTTTTAGTATAATTTTACTTTTAATATTATATAATTAATATTTAATTCTAATTATATATAATTAATTATTGATTTCATGTCTGTTATTTGCTCGGATATATTTGAAATGATTTAAAATAGTATATAAATTTTCCTCTTCTACACCTCGTATCTAGTAATATTTTTGCAGTTTTTTAAAAATATTGGCACATAATGATAAAACAATTACACTTACCAATGTTATCAGAAAGGAATTCAGCACGCCCACCATAGCAGCCGCGCTCGATTGATGAAGGAACTGCGTAATGAGAACAGTCACATATATTGGCGTACTCTCAACCTCGAAGGGTAACTCCATCTTAACGATAAGTTCTCGAGCGTCGGTTTCATTGTCGCCCTTCTGCTTAAGAAGCGCACCGGTGGCATAAAAAAACACCGATATCGTGTGCGAGAAGATTATTACGTTGGAAAAGCGACGAGAAATATAAGCCATCCTGATCATCGTATACCTGTCCAAAATGTCGCATTCCTCCCAATCCTTGACCATGCGTCCTATGATATCGTTCAGCAGACTATAACGGATTATTTAGAGAGATACTGATCGACATGGTTGTGCATCAAGGGTAAATTTTACTCGAGTAAAGATTGGGTTTCTTTTTTTTGTAAGATTTGCATTTGAAAGTGGAGGATCCGGTATGTGCTCATTTTGTCGGATTTAAGTTTGTGCTCACATCAGTGTGTATCGCGACAGAAGAGCTTACCGAGCGTTGAGCGCGAAAATAATCATTTTGATAAGCAGGAGAGTGTAAGCAAAAGTTACGCTTAGAGCGTCCATGAGGAGCGCAAGGTCCTCTTGCCCAAAGTGCACGATCGCGTACCGATATTGAAATGTCTGAAACACCACCATCGACGATATGCTGAAGACTTCGAATAAGATTGCGTACGATGTACCCGGCCATACACCGATCGCGCGAAGACCATATTCCACGGAACGACTCACAGTAGTCATCAATTCCATCTCGTTCTTTATTGAATTCAAATAAATCAGTTTTATACAATTTTTTTTTCTCCTTCAGTATCATCAATCGTGATTTGTAACTGATTCTGATTAAGATTTCTAGTTTCTTTTCTTTCTACATTATTGATATATAGAAAAAAAAACATTAATTTGCAAACAGGATTATTTAATCCAACTGATAAATCGATGTTTCGGTTCAATTTTCCCGATTTTTCGGTATTTTCCGGAAACTACGACACGCGCTAACGAAACGTTAGATTTCGCAGCGTCATGGATTAGAAAGGACACATCAAAAAATACAGCATGATCGATATTCCTGCTTCGGTCCACAATCGAGAGGTCTCAGTGAAACTGTAAAATTCTACGAACTCAGCGCTCGAGTAATTCGACCCCCACTTTGGCCACTATCAGCCACGTTAGTTATTCATCGCGTATTTCCATCGTATTTCTTACGATGTCTTAAAAATCATGAGCAAAAATTATAAACCGATGTCTCAATAATTGTCGCAATTACGCGCATAAAAAAAGAGGCAGATACGAGGGCACCCTCGTGTACGCATCGCTCGGTGCTCGTTATTTGCATTAAAAATGCAAGGCAAATGTACGTGCACCAAATGCACGGCAGTAAAATGCGACGGGGATTGTAAAGCATAAATTCATAAGGTAAAATCGAAAGCGCGGGGGATGAGAGTTTCTGGGAGGGGAAATCCCTAGAAGAGCCGCGCACAAAGACATCTATCTATAAAAAGTACGACGCAATTGTCAATTCTGTTAAGATATATTGATGCAGTTTTTACATGTGAGATCATATCTTATATATTCTTGGAACGGCGTTCCAAGAACGATGTATATACGTACGAAATATATACATACAATTGCTAGAATCGCGACAGAATCGTTGCGTTTCGCTGGTAATAGCTACAAAGATACACAGAGGGGGTATTGCCTCTCTTCTATTATTCGCTATATCTTTAAGACATAGCATGCAGCACGGAGACATAAGACGCTGATGCTTTAATAATCTAGAAGAAACAAAAAATAGAGACTTGTGCTTTATGCGAGTCTAATTCTTTGCGAAAAAGCAAAAAATCTAATATAAAAGTTTGACAAAACCAGAAGAAATTGGAATTGTGTTTCTTATATGTATACTTGAAATATATCTTTTCTATCGATGATTTATGAATTGAATTAATGGAAGACAGATTAACGCAACATGTATTTCTTCTCAAAGTAAGTGCAAATTTTATATTGTCAGATACACAGTAAAGAAAAACGTAATTCTCCAAATGCATCTTACTGTCGTGAAACGTTCTAAGGAGAGATCCATAAATTTTCCGATTGTAATAGTCAATTTTCTCTGCGATCTCAAAATCAATAATAATAATATACGACTTTGCGTGGGACACGAATTGTACCATTTCGCCTCGTACGCTGCATCGCCGATCATTCTACTCTGCAACGATTATTAAGTTCAATTAAGAATTATAAGAGAATTACAGAGATAAATATAGCGCTAAGCCTTCAAAAAGTTATTAAAATTATTTGAATTATTGCTTCACATGATGTATCTGCATTGAAAAGTTTTTATGCAAAATATTCTCTAGATATAGATAATTTTATCGAAGAAGTACTATAAAGAGAAGTTATATTGATACAAAAAGTTGTAGCAAAACTTGCAAGTGACTGTATTCTGACCTTGGCGCTGAGATATTCCCCAGCGTAACAAAAAATGAACGCCTCCAAAGTGATGACAACGTAAAAAAAGAGAGATTTGATCAGCATCGTCGAGTCTTGCGTGTCGCCTATCGACTGTAACGTGGTCGAAAATAATGCATGTCAAACGTTTTCAATAGCGGACGAAATGAGAGTACTTTAAAACCCAGGTATAGAGTGCCATCAGTTATTTTGGATACTCGAGTGTCGAGTATTTTGACGTTTTATTGCATATCGAGGAGTCGTCAGTATCAAATATAGAAACGTTCGATGTATGTAGAACGGCAATTTAATATTATTTCCATTGCCTCGCGCATTCCACAAAGCAATTACTCACCGTTACAATTAAAAATCCGAGGCAACAAATGACCAAGGTGTTCCACAGAAATTGCATCAGGGCTATATATGAGAAGAGAGTCTCAATATCGGCCGACAGAGCGATAATTCTCTGATGTCGACGTATTAACGCCTTGACGGTCGTGGTTCGCAAGTCGAACGCGTCATCGTCTGAGGAGATTTCTACCAACCCTCGGCACATTATATCGATTTGACCACCTACGTGAAGAATCTAAAAATAGCGGTCAACGCCCTGCAATGTATTCTCGATATCGTGACTCAACGCAAAGAACAACTTTACGAGTACAAAAGTTTATCAATGCAAAAGAGACGATAATATAAATTAATAAGAGAGATTTGTATGTGAAATATCTCTCTCATAGAATTAAATTTCTATAATTAATATAATTATAATTAGTAATGAGCAGAAGAAAAAAGAATATATATATGTAATATGTTATAGAATTATAAATTTTCATTATAAAAGAGGGTAAAAAGCAGAAATGCAGAGAAGTTCATATTGAATTTATCGATTAGACTCACTAGCGTTTTTCATTATCCATAAATGAAGTAAATGAAGTAAGTTATTAATCGCGTGGATAATATGGGATATTCATTATTTCGAACAATGCGGCGCAACAAGCGAGAATATTTGATTGATTTATTTTATTATTCTATTTTATTATTAAACTTTTTATATAAATTATTCATCTCTATCGCTCGGTATAATTACGCGATGTACATAACGTAATACATATTAATTCAATCACGGATAATTTAGAAATTAGACTCCAATCTGTCTCTGGATTTTAAATAAAGTATAAAATAAATAATTTCTTTTTTTACTTCTTTTCTTCCGAACAAATTGTTATTACTCGAAAAAAGTCATTAACCATAAAAAATTTGCACATAAAAGTGGAAAGATAGATTTATATTTTCGTGTTTTTTCAGATTTATGATGATTTAGAGCATTTTACTCACCAGCGAGACAATTAGAGCGTTCAATACGCCGACTATCGTGGCTGCCGCGAGCTGATGAAAAAACTGCGTGACCATGACGACCTCGTAAACGGGGGAGGCATTAGACTCGAAGGGTAGCTCCATCTTGAGAAACAGCTCCCGCGCCGGCACCGCAAGCTGTACATCGTCGGCCTCGTCGTCGATCTCGTCGCCCACGCCGACGAGCACGCCGGTGCCGTAGAGAAACACCGACATCGAGTAGAGACCGATGATCAGGTTGGAGGAACGATGCGAGACGTAAATCGTCCTCGACATCGAGCAGGCGGCCCAGTCGGTCGCGCACTCGCTTCGATCGCGAGCCATAATCGTCAGAATATCGTGGAATATTCTACAAGAAATTGTGCTATCAGAGACAAAAATAAGGATGACGAATACTTTCTGTGTCGTAGTGAAACTGGTATTTTTAATTCTCTTTAACTCTCGTGTAAAAAAATAAAATAATCCTCTATTTTCACGATGCTTGACATATGTTAAACTGCTCTACGATGCACGTGTTAAATATGTGTATGCCATATATAATTGATCGTTATATAATTATATTATTTTTTATTTTATCTTATTTTTTTTTAAATTTGTGCATTGTTCTCGCGAAACGGGAGCTCACCGTCGATTGATCCAGAATATCGTAAGTTTCAGAAGCAGCAGACTGTAGGACATCGTGGTGCTCAGACCGTCCATGAGATGCGACAGATCTTCGGTGCGGACGTGTACGACGAAATAGCGATATTGAAAGGTCTGCGCTATCGTCAGGGTGATCATCCAGAAGGCGCGACGAAGGAAGGCGTAAGACGAGTCGGGCCAAACGCCGATCACGCGGAGACCGATCTCGATCGAGCGACTGACAGTGCCGTCGAGGATGGTCGAATCGATCTTCGAGTCCATTTTCAGAGTTCTGCCTTCGAATAGAAACGCTTCCGACCGGAATGTCCCTTTACATCGATATCGCCGCGAAACTTCGAAACTTCGTCGAGAAGCCGACCGTGTATCCCGTGCGGCGATATCGAACACATGGATGAACACGCGAGATGAAAGCGAGTGAATACGAGAAGGTCGCTGCGCGTACCGATCCCCCACCTTCATCGCGAGCCAATAGAAAATATCCACAAGATATTTCCAACAAAGTAAAATTGCTGGACAAGCTTGCAACAATTAGGTAAGATAAGTGCGGGTATAGATAATGAAGAAGAAAAAAAAACGAGAGGGAGGAGAACGCACGATTCCTAGGATCACCCTGAATCTTAAAAATTCAAAAGCCACGTGTGAGCCATTCGGGAAGATTGTGCGAGATAATGATTGGATAGATTGAGACGCTTTAAAACGGTAAAATGTAAAGAAAATGAGCCGCTAGTCTCCCCCAATGACGGGGAAAATTAAATTGATACGTCTAGATCGTCGATACGACGAGAGATAATTATTTGCAGCGGGTATACATATGTCACTCAGCGTGAGTCACGGAAAAGGCAAGACAACGACGTACGTATAAATTCAATTTTACATAAATTTATAATATATTTGTTTTCTTCTTATAAATATAAAAAAATATATATATAAGAATTAAAAATTGCTTGGTGAAACTCGGATTCTACTAACGTCATCGATAGTACTAAGTAAGTTGAAGTATAGAATACACATATGTTTGAAAGTATCTTTCGAACGTCGAGATAAATCGAGATATTTTCTTCGAAACAATTATATTATATCGTATATATTTGTCGAAAGAATTAATTATTTTATTTTTTAATTTATTTCTCTACATCTTCTTATATAAACTTTATTTTTTATATATATATATATATATATAAGTATAGAAGAGAACAACTCCCAAGCTTTTCAGGCAAGCTACATATGATGCTACACTTGTTACTGTCCAATACGTCAGTAACCACGATGGATGCGCTTGGCACAAGTAATTGTTATCCGCTGGTCTCTCGTTTAATACATCGCGTGCAGTACTGACATATACGAAGCGGACGCTTTCATCACCTGGTCAAAATAAAACGATAAATTTCATTCGTGTAACAAACCGCGTGGGTGTTTTATATTTTTCCACCTCGTCTTAACAGACATTAAAAAGTTCGACGTTCTATCTTGTTCTAGCATACATTCACGAGGGGAAGAATTCTTACGGTCGTAAATCCTTCCAGAGAGAGATCCATAATGTTTCCGGCGGTGATGGTCAATCTTTTCTGCGATCTTAATATCACAAATAATAGAATTCGACATTCGGCGGGTGTCAGGTTATACCAGAGCGACTCGTACACTGCATCGCCAATCGATTTGCTCTGAAAAAAAAATAGAGAAGAATGAGAGATAGAAATTTATCGATTTTATCTGAATTCGATTTTGAATGCAATAGTGGTTTGAAAGATCCAAGATATTTGAGAAGCGCCAGAAAAATTGAAAAAGAACTGTAAGACGTATTGAATTGGCCAAGTTCGGTCATGAAAGAATAAAATATAACATTGCATATGTAAAATAAAATATTGTGCGCGAACCTTGGCGCTGAGATATTCTCCGACGAAGCAAAAGATGAAGGCTTCCAACGTTATGGCGAAATAAAAGATAGCGGATTTCAGCAGCACCACGGTGGCTCGGTCCTTGGCGAGGGACTTTGGTGAGAGGATTGGAAGAAAGAGGTCAGAAAAACATACGAAAAAATTTAGTGTAAAGTTAAATATAATAAATCTTGATCGATTAATTAAACGACTTACGCTTATAAACGTGAAGCCGATGCAACAAATAACCACGGTATTCGACAGAAACTGCATCAACGCGATGTTGGAATAAAGCTCCTCGATATTATCCGAGAACATTATTATTCTTTGATGCCGAGTAATCAGAAGTCTGATACTCGCGACGATTGAATCGTGCTGCGAATCTTGGTCATAGCAAATCGCCAACAACTCTCGACGAAGGATATCGATCTGTCCACTCACGTGAAGTACCTAAATGCAATTATCAATATAAATTTGTAGAAGATGGGAAGTTGCAAATCATTATTAACAAAAATCCAAAAATATTCAAATGTAAGAGATATATAGAATTAGAAAGGGACAAAGATCAATTTCAATTAATATTCGCGGAAGAACACCCTTTAGACTTATTGTCTTTATATTTCAAGCAAAAGATAAAATCGATGGATCTCGGAGAATGACGTATCGTCTATTTTTCATCGGTGAAACTCACCAGCGTGATGATTAAGCAGTTTATCATAGCGACTAAAGCGGAGATCGACACTACGTGAAGGAACTGAGCGATCGCTAGAAACTCGAAGAGGGGCGAGGCATTAGTCTCGAAAGGAAACTGCATCTTTAGAGGTAGTACTCTCAAACTGTCGTTGAGATTCTCCTCAAGGTTTGCCGAGTGTCGCGCAAAACTGGGCACGGTGTAACAAATCGCGGCGGTAGTATTGATGCTGATCAACATGTTTGAGTAGCGACGCGATAGATTGGCATTGCTCGACATGATACGCAACACAGATTGGTCGCGATCAAGAACGTTACTCCAATCCTCGTCCATCGCTAGCAGGATATCGTAAAATAACCTATAGAAAATTGTTCGCGTATTTTGCATAAAAAATAGAGAGAGAGAGAGAGAAAAACTGTTGTCTTTAATTGTTCAAAGAATTTCTCCCTACCTGCGATGCAACCAGAGAGTGATCAACTTGAGAAAACCGAGGTTGCAAGCCAACGCGATGCTGAGCGCGTCGATGAGATTCGAGATGTCGTCGATGTCGAAATGATCGAAAATATACGCGTACTCAAAGTACATCATGATCACCAGGCTCGTCATGTACGCGAACCAAGTGAAGGTTCCGTACGGCAAGCCCGGCCAGATCCCAACAAAGCGGAGACCGAACTCGACGGAAGTGCTGATGGAAGTCGCGCGCATTATCTCGCATAGAATCGGAACGTTTCTCGACGTCGGGAGGTTGAGCGATTACCGGGTGAGCGACGCTACTCGGAAATTAAGCATGAGTCTTGGACTATAACTCCGGGGATCGCACTAAACTACGCGAGGCGATGATATGTCGACTATGCGTTATCGGTCATTATCGATCAGTCGCAATTATGCGCCTATTCTCCTGCCGTTCAATGGCAAAAAAGTGTACGTTACATTTGCTCGATGATTACGGATTATTACAAGAAAAAAAAGATAATTCGAAGAGACATAATATATTGAAAACGAAGGGAAAGGGAACATGAATTATTCACTTAGAAAATGTGAAGTTTGTTATGAGACACCGCGCATACGCAATAGTAAATGCAGCTATCGAAAGACTTGAAAAGTACGAGGGTAAAGAAAAGGGAGTGCTGTGAAAAAGAATTGTGAAAGTTTCGTGAAAAGATCTATATAAGTGCAATGTAACTTATTGTTAGAATTATACACATCATAATTTTACTTGTTATTTAAATAAAAATATAAATTATATTTGTCGTTAATTAAACGTTTCGCTGTTATATATTTTAATGCACAAAAGATTATATAACACGCTAACATACGTTATAAAAGAATTGATTAATTTATAGTTACATCGAAAAATAATATAATTTAAAAGAAAATCGCATTTTTGAATAGAATGTAATTTTCCCTTAAATAATTCATTAATATAACACACGTTTTTAACATTACGTTGCGCAGAATAAGCGCATATGTATTGCGTTAAATTGGGTTTTATCGTAATAATTGATATATCATATTTTAGGAAATAATCTTTGACGCGCGATTTTCCACTTCTTTTTACCATCAATTTTATAAAACAAATAAACAACAATTCTTCTACGAGTAATTCATTGCATACAACGCCGATATATACAAAGCACAGAAGCTTTCATGACCTGTATTTAGAGAGTGTGTGAATTGCTATTATAAATCGTGCTATTATAATATCATGTGAATATCGTGTGTATAGTTATACGAAGGCCACAAAATGATTTGCATCGTAAACTGTTTACACAGTCAACTCCATGGAGTTTGTTTGAAACATGTTTATCCATGAGCAGCATTTTGTATGTGTAAAAATGAATCTTACGCTGGTGAATCAGAGAAAGATCCATCATCTTCCCGGCGTGATCTCGTCAATCTCTTTTGCGATCTCACGATCGAGAATAAAAGAGCTCGACGCTGGCTGGGTGTCATATTGTATCAAACAGACTCATAAACGATGTTTGCGAGATCACTTTACTCTGGAAAACAATCATCCGAATCCAATGAATCTGTATTCGTATAAGAGCGACTCTTTTTCCCGAGAAGTTTAATCCAAACAAATAAATTTATAATAGCACGATTATCTTAAGATTAAATAGGATAGTTTTATTGTTTGTTAATGCAACAATTTATTTAAAAAATAAGAAAGATTGTGTGGTAGATATAAAATGTTTGAAGAAAAATTCTTTGCATTGAGATACTCTCCGTTGAAGCAGAGACAAATGCTTTCAGAATAATCGCGACGTAAAATAAAATGGATTTCATTAATATTACTCTTCGTTGATTATTACTAATGATCTGCAAGAGCAGACAATATAAGTTCGTTATGCGATAGCGAAGCAAAATTTGCGTTATTAACATCTTAGAAAAATATCAATTTTTAAGAAATGTTAGTGACAATTTCTACTTATTCGAATTGTAGTAATCACGAGTTTTACTCACGACGAGATGATCATAAATCCTAGGCAGTGGATGACCAAGGTGTTAGAACTGCATAAGAGCAATCCAGGAGAAGAGATCCTCGATATTGTTAGACGGCGCGACAATATTCTTTAATGCTTCAAGATGAAGATTTTAATCTCCGGTGGAAGTAAGGAACTCTGATAGCTTTCCGGTCGAATATTTCTGTCCAATCTTGCCGCACTGTATAAATCCAATCATACTCACGTAAAGAATCTATGGATAGTTGAGTTAAAATGATTCATCTTTACTGCGTACAAAATCTTATAAAATTATCATAAATATAATAGCAAAGCGCCGACTGATACTTATCAGTGTAACAAAGGAATTAATCATTACCGAAAAGATTAGAGAGCAGAGAGATAATTCGTGGAGAAATTGGGCTGCCGTAATCTCGAACATGGGGGACTCATTAACCTCGAAAGGGAATTCCATTTGGACGCGAAGATCGAATTCGGTCCCGTAGGGGTTATCCTCGTCCTTCGCGGGACACCGAACGAGGCCTTCGAGGGCATACAAGATAACAATCGAGGCGTTGATGGACATTAAAATGTTGGAGCGTCGACGCGATAGATTGGCATTGATTATCATCGGGTACATGCGCGAGCTACAGCAGCCATATATTCTCTCCAATCGTTGCTAGAATCTTGTAAAACATTCTATGCAAGATGATACGAGAGTGGAAACGACGCGGAAATATTGTATAAAAGATATCTGAAAGACGTCCGGGAAAAGGCGCATCTTGCAAAAATGTTTTTACGATATCTTTTACATTTTGTACGTATTGTGTTTCGAACAGAGCTCTTATAAACACATCTTCGGATTCGAAATGTAAAGAGATACGTGTAATACTGCAGAAAATGTATCTCACAGCGCGAAAGTAAACAGCTTTGTTCCAGCGCATTCTAAGATACCGAAGATTAAAAGCGGATCTATGGAAACAAATATTGAAATCATATTCTCTCTTTCTTTTATATTAATTTAATAAGTAATATATGAATACAAGAATAATCAAAACAAAATATAATAACATTTTATCGTTATTATCAAATCGAAATTATGCCGAATATTTTGAACGCCCATTAAATCGTTTTTTGTTGATCAACAGACGTACTTACCAAAGATTCATCAATTTGAAAAACATTTAACTGTACATGAGATTGTACTCGATGCATCTATAAGCATTTAAAAATCGTTCACATCATAGTTTTTGAAAATATGTTATGGAAGTATACAGTCACAACATGTATGGTAAATCGGAAGCTCGATCTCGATCGACAAACTTATACGCTTTATAGTCATTTCGCGTTTATAGTGATCCTTGGAGCGAGACGATTTGCTTCGCAAAGTGGCTTATTATCCAGTGAGCGATGTATATTATTATGCGAAATTCATATCGATTGATCCAATGTCGTCGCACATGATGACGACAAGAGAACTGACCGATTGCATGAGGGAATGACAAAGTTAGACGACAGTTATCGATCAATCATAATTGCACGTTAAAGCACCGGCTGTTTAAAGATTGGGGACAAGAACGATCAACAGACTATTCTCAGTTCTCATATTGCGCGGTAACGAATAATTTTCTTTTAAAATGCAGATCCTTCTCCGAGCGTACGCTCGTTCGTATATAATGGTCGTATTACCTGTAATATCATCGAGAAAAAGCGATTGAAGCGGAGAAAGAAATAAAAAGCTTGAGATGAAGCAAAAATAAAGAAAAGAAACATAGGCCGGCAAGAATTTAATGTCAGAAATAAAAGCGTGTATATCGCTTTTCTTTTCGAGTAATATTACGTTTCATTGTACAGTAAAAAGTGCAGTAACTAATTATTAATTTAATATTAAATATAATAATTTTTTTGCATATTAAAATAAGTTCAATAAATAAATCAGCTTTGTGATAACGGATTCTTTAATAAGGATTTTTCCGGATTAATATTCAATTATATTATGATCTCAATGATAGTAGTCAGTTTCATTTTGTATAAAAAAGGAATTTAACAGATTATGTAATATAAGATTTTTATATAATAGATTTCTATATAATAATAACATAAATGATTAAAATTGAGATTAGATATTCAATTCGCTTAAAATAATACATCGAAATTAACTAACCATTCTCGCTTGACATAGTGTATTCCCACTCTAATGACGATCGATCGTAATTATCTGCTCTACGTAATCTAACAGCAATTCGAGATAGCTTATTATCTATCTGGATGTCCCGCAACTGCATCAAAATGATATACCTGGTCATAAACCAGAACGGAGTTCATATCATACGACGAATGATAATAGTCGATTGATAATAGTTTTTTTCTCAAGCAAGCCCCTTTAAAAAATCAAATCTATGAACAGAAAACATAAATTTATTTCATTATTTTATAATATTATTTATGGTATATATTCTCTCTTCC
>NW_021849616.1:1680118-1696727 GCF_003651465.1 Formica exsecta | reverse complement strand
GATTTTAAAAAGACTTGCATAATAGTAAGCAATCTTTTTTAGTAATTTACAGAAAAAATACTGCAAAGAACACAAATCGGAAAAATCACAACAATGAAAAAAATTGTATTGATTAAACACATCATCAAAATTTAGTGTGTTGCAAGAATATTCAACAAAACATATACAAATTTTATATGCACAAATTTTCCAATGAGAATCCAGTAGTAGATATCGCAGTATGAAGATACATTTCTTTCCTCGATAAAATTATGTTTTAATACAACAGAGTAACGAAGCAAAAATACATTTGTATTAAATATATTTTTTTAATTTTGCACAAGTTTCGAAAATTATATTAAATCATTGTAAAGAAATTTATAAATAGAAATCATTAATTTATTAATAACAATTTATATATTTATCTTCTTAATAACAATTTCTAAATTATTAACCTATGCTAATTACAATCTGGCTTTAATAAATCATTGTTGCAATCTTGTTCATATTAATACATTGCATGCAAGACAGATACATATGATGCCGATGCCTTTATAATCTAAAAGATAAAATTAAAAAATTACAGTATATAATACACAAATATGCGCATATAAAAAACTCATAAATTAATTGTAAGGAAAAATTAATCGAAAAATAAAATTTTTATTAATTATATAACAAAGACAAAAAACTTACACTCGCGAAAGTTTCCAAGGATAGAGTCATGATTTTCCCTGCTGTGATCACTAATCGCTTCTGTGATCTCAGTATCATGAATGATATAATCTTACCTTGATTTGACGGCATGTCGTACCACAGTGATTCGTATGCTGCATTGGAGACAGATTTACTCTAAAAACAATGCAAAAAAGTTTCTTGTCAAAAACGATAAAATATTTTTTTGTGCTTAAACGATTTCTTTATCTAAAAAACGGATTTTTTTCAAGCGTTATTAACATCATTAAAAGTATACGTTGCGTTAAAAAATTGTGTATGTGTATCTAAAATTATAATAAATTTTAAATATTTACTGACCTTAAAGCTAAGGTATTCTCCGGCTAAGCAAATGATAAAGGCCTCTATCGTTATAGCAACATAAGCTAAAATGGCTTTCAATAATACGAAGACACCGGTTTCATTATGAAAGGACTATTTCAAAAAGAAAAAAGAAATAAACAAATTGCAATATTAATCATTGCGTAATCCACGATAATACTCACAATTGTGATGACAAATCCTACGCAGCAAATAACTAAAGTATTCGCAGCAACTTGCATCAACGTGATAAAGGAGAAAAGTTTTACAATTTGTTCGGAAAACAAAATGACTCTGTTATGCCTCTCAATTAGCATTCCTAATGTAGAAGCGGAAGATCCACTATGAATACTTTTAGAAATATTTTTGAAGCCTTGACATATGATATCGATTTGACCGCTCACGTGAAACACCTATAATATATTTTTTCTTAAAAAGATCGTATTAAGAGTATCGTATTAAAAAGTAAAAGTTGCGCGACGATTTTTTTAGGATCTAAGTTCTCATCGTAAATTCTCTCACGTTGCACAATCTTGATAAAAAATAAAGATACGCAAATTTCAAGTGCGAGACTTACCAGACTAAAAATCAATCCGTTTACAATAGCGATCGCGAACGAATCTGACATCACATGTAAAAATAAGGCTAAGACAAGCAACTCGAAGATTGGCGATTGCTCCGTTTCAAAGGGAAATTGTGCCTTGACAGGAAATTGCAGCAAACTGTTATTGTAATCTTTTGTTAGATACACAAAACGAATCACGTAATCCCCCAAGAGGTAAAGTATTGCAGCAAATGTATTAAAACTCAACATAGCATTGAAACAAAAGTGCGATATACCGGCTTTAATTGTCATTATATTCTTATGTTGATCGATGTTGCTGCACTCGCGCCAGTCGTTATTCATTGCAGTCAAGAGTTGATGAAGAAGGCTGCAAATATTTTAATCGATCAGATATTTCAAAAGACGAGGAGACATTATCCTTTCTATGACTATGCACATTGATGTTCAAATTAAAATTGAAATGGTGGTATTAAATTTTGCTTCGCTTAAGAAAGGTCAGATTAACAATACACGTTGGAAAACTGCATCACATAATAAATGGAAAGATTAATCTTTTTACGATATCTTACCGACGATGCTTCCAAAGACTAGCCATCTTAATAAACATCAAACTGCTCTCTAAAGTCGAAGATAAGCCATCCACAAGATTTGAAAGCTCGCTAAGCTTAAAGTGCGAGAATACGTACAGATATTGAAAGTATTGTACAATCAGAATGCTCGACATAACAAGAAGCCAATTAACGGTGGAATATGGCACGTTGGGCCATACACCAAAACATCGAAGACCGATTTTCAGCCCCGGACTGATGGTACTCGAGACAATCATTCGTCAAGAATTTTAAAGACACGAGAAAATGATAAAGATCAATGTCGGCACATTTGTAAATGTGAACTGAGAGACAGCATCGTCCGTCTTTCCACGTGCACCCTCACGCGATGCATCCCCACTCAAGCAAATACGGATCAATCGCTATCATACGTTTCTGCGTAATTTAAGTTAAGATCGCCCTCATTATCCGTATAAACACCCCGTAATTCAACTGTAAGTCTAATAATGTGTATTTCGATATTAAAATAACACAAAGATATCGCGCGATGAATAGTTGGTTGTCCATATGTCACTTTTTTCTCAGCTTTTATCTTTGATAGCGCGATGCCATCAAGAAAGCGAACATCTATAGAATTTTTTTTTTTGTATCTTGAAGACAAATAAATGTAGCTCCATGGAACGATCGCAATTATTCGTTAAATATTTTAAACGAACGGACCTAAGTTGTGTTCGGAGCGTGCAATTACAAGTCTTAAAAGTAATATTGAATGAGAGGAGGATTGTATCTTTCCGACTGTACAATCAATTGCTTAATAAGCGGATAATTTTCTTTGATCATTGAAGGAATAAAACTTTTGCAGGACACGCATGTGGAAGGAAACTTAAAAGTAAAAAGAAAATGTGGATCAATTCGACATTTCATAGAAGCTTATAGTTACAGATGTATGTAACAAGATTATACAAGCACAAATTGCATATGGGCAAACATCCCAACAAGGATTCACTGGTAAATATATGTTTGATGCAGTCTAAAGATACATTTCTTTTTTTGTTAAAAACGTATTTTAATATATATAAAATAATAAAGCAAAAAGGAAAACATCAACTATATGCATTTGTATTAAATTTAATTTTACATTTGATAATGCGTTCATTTAAAAAATCAAGTTAAATCAACTTTAAAAGTAAAAAGAGATTTTTAAGGAACTATTACTTAATAATTAAATTATTATATATATATAATAACAAATATATAATATATATGTAAAAACAGTTTCTACATACTAATCATCTTACATTAATCACGCTATGATTTCAAAAAATATTTGTTAATATCAATACATTGCATGCAAAACAGATACGTATGATGCCGATGCTTTCATGATCTAAAGAGAAATAAAAAATTACATATATGTGATACGCAAATATGCGCACACGTAAAAGACAAATTAATTGTAAGCGAAAAATTAATTCTAAAAAAAATAAAGTTTTATAATGGTCATATGTCAAGCCTCAAAAACTTACGCTCGCAAAAGCTTCCAAGGATAGATTCATGATTTTCCCTGCTGTGATCGCTAGTCGCTTCTGTGATCTCAGTATCATGAATGATATAATCTTACCTTGATTTGATGGCATGTCGTACCACAGTGATTCGTATGCTGCATCGGAGATAGATTTACTCTAAAAACAATGCAAAAAGTTTTTGTCAAAAACGATAAAATATTTTTTTGTACTTAAACGATTTCTTTATCTGAAAAACGGATTTTTTTCTAGCATTATTAACATCGTTAAAATTATATGTCACGTTACAAAATTGTTTATCTACGATTATAATAAGTTTTAAATACTTACTGACCTTAAAGCTAAGGTATTCTCCGGCTAAACAAATGATAAAGGCCTCTATCATTATAGCAAAATAAGCCAAAATGGCTTTCAATAACACGAAGATACCGGTCTCATTATGAATTGACTATTCAATACATTAAAAAAAAGAAATAAATGATTTATAATATCGATAATCACATCATTAACCACGGCAAACTCACAATTGTGATGACGAATCCTAAGCAGCAAATAATTAAGGTATTCGCAAAAACTTGCATCAATATGATAAAGGAGAATAGTTTTCCGATTTGTTCAGAAAATAAAACGACTCTGTTGTGTCTCTCGATTATCGATCCTAATGTAACTACGGAAGATCCATCAACATAAATATTCTCAGAAACAGTTTTGAAGCCTTGACATATGATATCTATTTGACCGCTTACGTGAAATACCTATAATATACCTAAATTTCTTCAAAGATTCGTATTAAGATAACTTTTATATACAAGAGGCATTTTCCCTATAAAAAAAATATAAGCTTGTGACGTATAAAAAATAGACGTGATAATTTTGCACATAAAATTCAATTATTTAGTTATAAAATTTTTTCTAATGATGAGACATATAGTCTCGAATATAGATTATATATAGTACAATACCGCAATTCATATATAACAAAATCTTTATGAATTATGCAAAGTAAACTTTGTACGACGATTTTTTTCGGATCTAACAATAAGCTCTTATTGCAAGTTCTCCTGTTGTTACACAGTTTTCATAAAGAATAAAGATGCGATAATTTAAAGTGCGAGACTTACCAAACTAAAGATCAATCCATTTACAATAGCGATCGTGCACGAACCAACCATCACATGTAGAAATAAAGCTAAACCGAGCAACTCGAAAATCGGTGATTGCTCCGTTTCAAAGGGAAATTGTACCTTGATAGGAAATTGCCGCAAAGTATTATTGTAACCTTTTGTTAGATATGCAAAACGAATAGCGTAATCACCCAAAAGATAAAACACTCCAGCAAATGTATTAAAGTTCAGCATAGCATTGGAACAAAAATGCGATATACCGGCTTTAAGTGTCATTATATTTAAATACTGATCAACGTGGTTGCACTCGCGCCAATCATTATCCATTGCGACCAAAAGTTGATGAAAAACTCTGCAAGTATATTAATCGATCAGATATTTATCTGAATTCTGATATTTATTAGAAAGCACAGAGACATTATCCCTTCTACGTAAAAATATACACTGATGTACAAACTAAAATTTAAATGATGGCATCTAAATACCATAAATCACACATACACTCCGTTTAAAAAAGATCAGGTTAAAAGACAGTTCAGATTAATCTTCCTGCGATATCTTACCGACGATGTTTCCAAAGACTAGCCACCTTAATAAACATCAAACTGCTCTCTAAAGTCGAAGATAAGCCATCCACGAGATTTGAGAGTTCGCTAAGCTTAAAGTGCGAGAATACGTACAGATACTGAAAGTATTGTACGATCAAAGTACTTGACATAACAATGACACAATAAACGGTAGAATGTGGCATATCCGGCCATACACCAAGGCACCGAAGGCCGATTTTCAGCGCCGGACTGATGGTAGTTGTCGCTATCATTCGTCAACAGTTTTGTGAACGCGATGAAGTAAAAATCAGTATCGGCGATACATTTGTCCGAGTATGAGACAGAACTGAGAAAGCTTTATCCAAGTGCATCCCCACACGGTGCATCCCCACTCAAGTAAATATGGATCAATCGCTATTATACGTCGCGTAATAAGTCGAAATACAGCTCATTATACCAGCATGATAATACTTTATCCTATAATTCTATTGTGAATAATAATGTGCAAGTACCCTTATATGAAGAAGCAAAGATATTGCGAATAAATTGTCAGGTTTTTTATCATTTCTCCTGTCTTATTGTACGATACGTTTATGTCGACAGCAAATGTTCGTCGCATTTTCTGCGCGAAGATTGTTTAATGACAGTTTGATTGGACGATTGTATTAAATATTCTAAACGAACGAAACTAAATTATAGCAAGTTTTTTTTTTTTAAAGATAAGTAAGAGAAGAACTTTGTATTTTTGTGTCTAAATTCGATTCGCGCAACGGCGAGTATTTTTCTTAAATAATCCAAGGAACTTTATTATGCCGAACATGCAATGTGGAAAGAGTTTTAAATATAGAAAGTTTGAATCATTTGATCAAATTAGAGAAGTTTAGTAGCAAGCACACGCAACAAAATAAATGTGATGTACAAATTAGGTACGTTCAGATCTTTCAATGAAGACTCAATAGTCATGATGTAATACTAATTTTTGTATGTTATTAATATAAAAAATCGTTTAATAACAGATAATTTTTAATTATATAAATTTTTTGCATATAAATATTGATACAAGTATTTTGTTGGATTAAAACTTTGATTTTTAGTTCCACATTTCAAGGCTGAAGTAGATTCGTCCATCTATTAATTTTATTAATTCTTATTGCTTTATCAATACTTTACATGTGATTAATTGACGAAAGAAATTCGTTATCATGAGTAAATTATTTTTAATTTCAATACATAGCGTGTAATACCGAAATGTACGACATCGAAGCTTTCATGACCTAAAAAAATTATTCTTACACAAATTTTCAGTCAGAGAATGTTTCAACATCTATATATATCTTATTAATGTGATATATACATATGCGGGTACATTTTACAATATTCATGATTATTGGATTTATATGAAATGTATCTCTATATTATTTTTTTAATTATTTGATATTTAAAATTGACAAAAATCTTACAGTCGTAAAACCTTCCAAAGTCATATCCATGACTTTTCCAGCTGTGATACTCAATCGTTTTTGAGATCTGACGATTATCAACAGTAAAACCTGGCATTCGCTGGTGGACAATTCGTACCAAATTGCCTCATATGCCGCATCGCCAATAGATCTGCTCTGAAGAAGAAAAAGGAGTTACGGATCAAAATGTTGTACGACAATAGATACATCGCGCTAAATACAAGAAACATGCAACCACACAGTTTTGGCATTATATCGTAAAATTAACAAATATTTTTATTTATGTGTTACAGAGAACATATATAACACTCGCAACCGTTAAAAGCAAGAGAATAGTACTAACCTTAGAGCTCAGATATTCGCCAGCAAAACAGAAAACGAATGCTTCTAACGTTACAGCGACATACGGAATAATGGACTGTATTAGTATTCCGAATTTACCTTCTATGTCTGTGCCTAGAGACTGCATAATGGTACGTTAAATTATATTAATCAAGAAAATTCGCGCATATAATTATGTTTTTAATTATTGGTTTAATATTCTACATATATTTAAAACTGCAGAAATATAATTTCAATACCAAAAGAACAAAATAATGCATTATTCTCTAAAATGGTGTTGTTACTATAAATATTACATGAGATTTCTCTCTCCTCGGAATTACTTCGTGTAAAAATCATTTTATTATTTTTGTTCCGAGTAGTTTCGAGGCGATCATAAATAAAGTAACAACGTAAATTAATTTAATGAAATAATCGCCGCGTAATTTGGAAGCAAATTGTTTCTCAAAAAACTGATTGCTTTCTCGCTATAAGCGAAGCAGCTTTACTCACTATTACGATCATGACTCCGATAGTGCAGATAACTATGGTATTCCATACAAATTGTATCAGTGCAACGAAAGAAAAAAAGTTGTTGATATTGTTGGATAGAGATATGATTTTTTGATGCCTTTTGATGAGCGATCTTGTGGCCGATGGATGAGATTTTCTCGTGGAGGAAATTTCTCTCAATCCCTGACACATAATATCGATCTGGCCGCTCACGTGAAGTACCTCAAAGTAAAAGAACTAAGGTTTTAAGAAAAGCTCACGAAATTTAAAAAACATGCTATTGATAGATCACACAACAACACACGTTTTAATGAACTTCGTGAAAATAATTATCTAATGATTTTAAGCAGTTTTACATTTTCTTTGATTTACCAGTGCCAGGATCAGAGAGTTCAGCATCGCGATTACAGTCGCCGTCTCCCATACGTGAAAGAAGCATCCTAGAAGGATGAGCTCGAAAATTGGCGAGTCGGTGGCACGACCGAACGGAAACTGCATTTGTACCGGAAACTCCCGGGGCCCTCCGTCGGCGGAGATCGTGCGATGACTCAAGTAACTGCCCACAAAATAGAAGATAGCGGACATACTATTCAGGGTCATCATAGCTTTAAAACATCGATGCGCCAGATTAGCCTTGCTTGTCATCACGGACACGTGCGAATCCGTGGTGCGATTGTTCCAGTCATCTTCCATCGCGTCCAAGATATCCGAGAATATTCTGCAATCGATCTCACTCGTTTCCGCTAATACGATCTATAGATCACGACACGCCAATCGCGGCCCTTACCGTCGATTGTACCAAAGGCTCAGCAGCTTCAAAAACGTCAGAGTGTAATCTAGAGTGACGCTCAGACCATCCATCAGTTTGGAAAAATCGTTCGTGTCCAGATGCGCGAGAACGTACGAGTATTGAAAGTACTGCATGGCGACAAGAGTAGCCATGTAAAAGAGCCAGAGAAGCGTCCCGTATGAGGAGCCAGGCCACAAGCCGATGAAATCAAGACCGATCTTTAGCGACAGACTTATAGTGCTCATCGACATAATTACGGTTTACGCATTTATCGAACTGTGCGCTCTTGTCGCTCTCAATCTCAATTGAATCGGAAAAAAACCTCACATGACAAAGAAAAGAGCGCAACGTTTTTTTCTTAATACTACTACCTCAAGCGGAGTTGGTAATTTCACAGAGAGCAAAACTATACATCGTAATTAACTATCGCGCGACACGAAAATGTCATATGCACGACGAACTAAGTTGCGATGACAGATGATTACAGGTTTCCTCGCGCTCGAAAAAAAGTGCACACGTGGAAAATATCAATCATAAATTCTAACTAAACGCAAAGTAATATCTCATTTTCTTTAAAAATGCAATTGCAGCTTTCCGATATGCGTCGCTACATAGGAAAAAAGACAATTACAAATATATCTGAAAATTAGAGTTGAGAAAAATGGTCAATTGATAAAATGACATATTAATTGGTTAAATATTAGCTCCACATATTAGCGAAGAAGAAAAATATCGTTGTCAGCGCAGAGAAATTGATGAGAAAACAGGAGTTATACCTTTTAGTCTAAAGCTTATAAGCAAATATATAGTAAGTAAAAATACATTGTGTGTGCGTGCGTATGTGTTTGTGGGTAATTGTATATTTTTAATATTATTAATTAAAGTATGTATAGATACTTTAATTAATAATTTTGATAACTCTGTTGGGTCTTCTTCTAAAAATTTGCAACAATTTGTGCTCGATAGAAAAATATATCTGTTTCATAAAATCTCATTTGTGATCACAACATAATATTTCTCAGTAAAATTTATTGAGGAGATTTATAATTTCCTATTTTACTTGCGTTTGATTAAAAAGAAAAGCAACATAATATAAAGATATTACAAGTTGATCAACGATTATTGAAAATTGAAGAAGAAATGCAAAATTAATATTAATTATCTCTTTATCTATAATTTGTCTTTCTACAAATATATATCACTACTCTATTCGCAATAATTCGATAATATACATATATGACCAGCATACATTTTGGTAGAAGTTTCAGTACATCGCGTGCAAAACCGAAATGTATGAAGCTGAAGCTTTCATGACCTAAGAAAAGTGTGTTGTTATGAAGATAAAAGTACTCTAAGAGAAGTAATTCTTCAAAGTCTAAATATCATTAACGCGAGACATTTTCTTATAAATCATGTTAAGTATTGTCTCTTGCAATATTGTTCGACAATCATGATATATTATTGAAAAAATATGGTACGATATCATGCAACAAACTTACAGTAGTGAAACTTTCCAACGTGAGATCCATAACTTTCCCGGCCGTGATCGTCAAACGTTTTTGCGATCTCAGGATCAGGAATAATAAAATTCGGCATTCGCTGGTAGATAAATCATACCAAACTGCCTCATACGCCGCATCGCCAATGGACCTACTCTGGAAAAGAGAGAAAGGCTATAGATTATTCTAAATAGATGCAATCTGGATACACCTGGATAGATGCAAACACACCAGTTACACCTGGTCTAATATGATAGAGGCAAAAGCAATATGCTAACCTTGGTGCTTAAATACTCGCCGGCGAAGCAAAAGACGAAAGCTTCTATAGTTACTGCGATATATGGCATCATAAATTGTATAAAAACTCCGGATTTACTCTCCATATTTTTATCTAAAGACTACATAATGGAATATTAAAATTAATTTTTAAAGCTTTTAATATATGTATAAAGTTACAGCCACTTTTGAAAAAATACTGTTTTCAAAATATTGTTATATTAAATAGCACAAGACATAATTTCATTCGCTTTGAAACTTGCGTTAAAAATATTTAATTAAACGAATTTTATTTTTTTATATGTTATGTAAAAAATATTTTTAGTGGGATCAAATTAACATAATAATAATTCTGCATAATTTTAAAATGTTCTTTTTTCTTTCAGATCCTGTGAGAAATATGTTGAGCGATATATATTACTATTATATAGATTAACTAAAGTATAATCTTACTCACTATCACAACCATGAATCCTAAACAGCAGATAACAAAGCTGTTCCATATGAATTGTAACAGAGCAATGAACGAAAAATAGTTCTCGATATTATTCGACAATGATATAATCTTCTGATGTCTCTCGACGAGCGACTTGGTGGAGAACATCTTAGAATTGAATGTGGGAGGAATCTCTTTCAATTCTTGACACATGATATCAATTTGTCCGCTTACATGAAGTACCTCAAAAGTAAAAAAAAAAAAATAAGCAACGCGTTCAAGCAAGATTTGACGAGAACTTTAATTAATTCGTCAGAGAAAATTTTAAATATTATCGCGAGACTAACATCTTATCTGATATGTATGTTACACTTAACTAAGAAATGTAATCGTTTCTATCCTCAACTTACCAGCGTTAAGATCAAGGAGTTCAATGTCGCGATCACGGTCGCCGTTTCTAATACATGAAAGAACAATCCCAGGACGACAAACTCGAAAACCGGCGTCTCGTGGGCTTCGAACGGGAACTGTATCTGTATCGGAAAATCCCGATGTTGTCCATCCTTGGAAACTGTACGGCGACGTACGTGGCTATCGATGAAATAGAGAACGGTGGCGACGGCGTTGACGGATATTATGGCGTTGGAGCAACGATGCGCCAGATTAGCCTTGTCCATCATCACGCACTCGCGCAAATCGGTCGCGCGGTCTTTCCAATCGTTGTCCATCGCGACCAGAATATCCGCGAATAATCTACAATTTGATTTCTCGAAGATCTCACGAGATGATTGAACTCTCTTGAGAGTTCAATCGTGCGGATTAATTGTCGAAATAGTCTTACCGGCGATTAAACCAGAGACTGATCAGCTTCAGGATCGTCAGAGTGTAATCCAGAGTGAGGCCCAGACCGTCCATCAGTTTGGTCAGATCGCCGAAGTCCAGATGCGCGTAGACGTACGAGTATTGAAAATACTGCATCGTTACGAGGGTCGTCATGTAAAAGAGCCAGCAAAACGTCCCGTACGAGGAACCGGGCCACATGCCGATCGCACCGAGACCGATTTTCAGCAACGGGCTTACAGTACTCATCGACATAGCTACGCGTAACGTTGCATTGAACCATAACTTTGATCGACTCTACACTTTGTTTCCTCCCGACAAAGTGAACGGCGACAGATTGATGCCTCGATTTTTCAAATACACGATTGAATCTTATAGTTTTACTTTGTAATACGCTCCCCTCCTCGGCGTCGCAGAAAAACAATTTTACGAGTTAAAACTACCACGGTGTGTTGGCAACGATCAATCGCAATTACGTAATCATGCAATATAAACCGTAGAACGACGAGCTAAATTGCGATAATAGATCAATGATTATGGTTTTTGCACGCTAAAATGATATACGTGTATCTTTATACGAATAACCGTCTTCAAAAGAACGGACACATAGTATCATGCAATATAAACCGTAGAACGACGAGCTAAATTGCGATAATAGATCAATGATTATGGTTTTTGCACGCTAAAAAGATATACGTGTATCTTTATACGAATAACCGTCTTCCATCATTATTAATAAACTTACAATTTAAAAAATGGCGTTAAAAAAAGAAAGATCTTATATTCTTGATGGATCTGAAAATTGAAACTGCCATACGATAAATTATGCAACTGACGTACAGCATTGTTATCGAAATATTCTAAACATAATTAATCGTAATTATCTTATCCAATAGCACGCTTATAGCTCTATTAGTTAAAAAAGAAAATGCAATTATGTTCGCCTTTGAGTGAACATTTTACTTTTATAAAATAACATGTAATTGCTTTAGAATTGTACATTATTGTCTCTTAAAAGGCGGTTTCATATCCATTTAATAAGTTTCTTTTAAAAAATTATGCACAAAGTCTTAATAAAAACATGACATTTAGTCGCGAATGCAAGGCGAAAAAAAGCAAAAAACGTTTATTATAGCTGGACATTGAATACGTTTGTAATACATACAATCGATCCCGCCAGTTTCCTTTACCTTTCAGTCTCATCCTCTCGCTCATGTACTCCCACCTCCCATTTCGATAAAATACAAAAGCTTTCGGTATATTACACAAAAGCGGGCAAACACATTCTTCCGTGTCGTTGAACTGCGTAAAGCTGTATAAAAATGTAAGTCATTTTGAATCATACAAACTGTGTTTTACTTTTGTTGTCGATTTTTAAATATACGTTGAATCGACGAAAATCGATATAAAAATCTTAACATCTCTCTTTATAAAATGAGACTATCTTTTTAAAAGAGATTTGCATATCAATTCTGATTTATGCTACAAAAACTCAAGCAACAATAAACAATAGAAATAAGAAATTGTTTTAAATTGCAACGCGAATAGTTAAACCAGCATGCAATATATATAATTATTAAAATATTAATTAAATATTAATATAAGAAAAAAGGAAATTGTCAATAAAAAATTGAGATGCAATATCTAAAGCTTTGAAAAAACACTCATAAAAATGTATTTAATGAGTGCAGACGTACCTTTCAAATTACAATAAATTATATACGTTCATACATCTTCTTAAAAGATTTGCAATATTTTTATTAACGGTACATTGAAAATGGAAACACAGAAAGCTGAGACAAAAAAAAAATTTATATTTTATAAAGAAAATAATTGTTATCACAGACAAAGAATAATTATCTATTTTTAAAAATGTATAAGAGAGATAATCTACAATAAAAATATTTTATATTTCGTAACTTGTTTAATCACATTTGACTAACAATAATGACTTGCTAAACTATTGCAGTCAAGTCAATAAAGAATATGCACATACAGCAATCAACATTGCTCTAAACTTAGTACATTGCATTTAATACTGATATGTAAGAAGCTGATGCTTTCATAATCTAAAAAGTTGCGTGTAATTAATGCAATATATTAAAAGAATAAAGAAATGTATCTATAGAACGTAATATCTTACACTTGCAAATCCATCCAACGTCAAATCAATGAATTTTCCTGCAGTAATCGTTAATCGCTTTTGACATCTTAACATCATGAACAATAAAATACGACTGTCATTTGGAGGTATATTGTACCAAAATGACTCGTATACTGCATCGCTAAGTGACATACTCTGAAAGCAGTACAATAATAATGAAACATTTAAAAATTACTTCATTTATTATTCAAAAAAGAGGCATTTTTGGTCCAATAATCTTAATCTTATACATAAAATATAGCTCATAATAATAAAATAAGTAACGTAAATTGAAAAGAATGAATATTCAGCAAGTTCTCTTAGTAAGAGCTCTTTTGCATACCTTGGCACTTAAAAATTCTCCAGCAAAGCAAAATATGAAAGCTTCTAGAGTTATTGCAAAATAATAACTAACAGATTTGATCAAAGATGATATATCTTTGTTGGTATTAAGGGTCTACAATAAAACAAGTAAGAAATAATCTTTTTTCAAAATGTGAAAAAGAACAACCAACAACATTACTCACAATTATAATCGAGAAACCAGTGCAACAAATAACCAATGTATTCCATAGAAGTTGCATTAGCGCAATTTGAGTATAAAGATTTTCAATATTTTCCGATAAAGCAATGATCCTTTGATGTTTACAAATGAGATCTCTGATAATAATTAAAAATGTGCTACGATCGTATTTGTCTTTGGAAATTTTGGCTAAATCTTGTCGCATAATATCAATTTGACCGCTTACATGAAGTATCTAGAAATTCGAAATAATTTATTTGAAGCAATATTGTAAGTAAATGTCTTACTATTCATTTTATATCAAGCGGACATATTATAGTTGCAATTTTTAATCTCCGTAAGAACAATTATTGTAAACGTACCAATGTGACAAGCAATGCATTCATCAAACCAACCACAGAAGCCATGCTCAAATCATAGACAAATTGTCCAATTAGAAAACACTCAAAAATTGGTGATTCGCTGACTTCGAAGGGAAATTCCATTTTTAAAGGGAGTTCTCGAGAACTATTGTCAATTCGATTGGCATCGTTCATCGATTGGAGCAAATGCTCGCCAATCGAAAGAAAAAATGCGCCGATACCATTGATAATGAATACTATGTTAGAAAAACGACGCGACAGATCCGCCATAGTCGTCATCGTAGATACATACGAACCATTGATAATGCAATCTCTCCAATCTTGCTCCATATCTTTCACAATACGATAAAATATCCTGCAGATAGCAATGTATATCGAGTACTCTGCATGTATTAATATATGTATATTTCGCCTGTGTTACGAGCGATGAAGAAAATTTGCATGTGTAACTTTAAAAGGTAATAATGAATATTTTTGTATTTTTATTCATGTCTTGTGTGTGTGCGTCAACATTAATAGTAACTTTAATTTCAACAGCACCGGTTACAGTCTACATCATTTGCTTTACAAAAGAACACGTCTTACCGGCGATTCCACCATAAAACTAGAAGTTTGAAAAAGGCGAGAGTATATGCCAAAGTCAGACTAAGACAGTCCATAAGAAGCCAGATATCGTTTAAATCAAGATGTTCAAGCACATACGCATATTGATAATATTGCACTATTACTATGGACGTCATGTAACTAAACCAATAAAAAGTTGCGTAAGTCGAATTCGGCCACAAACCGATGAAACGGAGACCGATCTCCACCGAGCGACTGATGGTGTTGACACGTTTCATCGTTCTTTGTTAAACACTAAACTATCAACAATTCGTGACAAATCCACAAAAAAATTCGAATTCAATGCGAATAAAGCACATGTGCATATTTTTCAATATGTTCTGCATGTTAGCTAAAGCATTAAATAATCTTAGCAAAAACGATAAAACGCAAGCTACTCTGAACGTAATCAATCGTAATTACCTTATATATTCTTCATCGCATTAGATCTCTGTCTACAGTTTTATAATTCTACCGATTAAAAGATAAATAAGAAAAAGAATATAATTGCATTCGCTTTAGCTCCGATTCAGTGAATATAATCATATTGTCCAACAAAGTTTAATTGTTTTAATACGTTTTTTATTGTATATTCTGTCTTGAAAAACAACTTCATGTCCACTTACGTATCTATATCCACCAGAAAAAATTATGCACAACGTCAAGTAAAAATGTTGATATCTGCGAGACGTAAATACAAGATAGCAAAAAGTGAAGAACGTTTGTTATAGCAAGACATTAAATATGTTTGCTACATAATCGATTTCGTCAATTCTTTACGTCTTTCGTTCATGTTCTCTCATTTTCATTTCAAGCAAAGACTTCAAAGTTATGATGGTATAAAATATATATCGTACCGACAAACTGCAATAATAATAGATAATGGTAAATATAAACATTTAAAAAATTAGAAAAATAACACTCAATACATTGTTAGAATAATAATCAAGTATTTCTATTAATTGAAAAAGGGGAAATTATTGTTTTAGAATTCAACGGAGCAATAGATAGAACTTTGAACAATAGCTTTATAAGCATAGTATATTCAATAAAGGTGAACACAAACCTTTGAAACTATTATAAGATGTGTGTTCTCTTCCGTACAATTCCTTTAAATCTGCAACATTTTTGTTAATAATTTATTGGAAAAGAAAGCATAAAAAATTGAGATAAAGAAAATTTTATACAAACTTTCGAAGAGAGAGAGTATAAAAGATTAATTATCACAAACAAAGAAAAATTATACACTGAATCTGTAAGAAATATTTTATACTAAAATAAATTTTAGATCTTATAACTTTTTTGGCATAATTTCATTAGTTCAACGATAATGATTGCCTGATAAAATTGTTGTAACTGAGCCAATAGTAAATATAATAGTCAGCAATTGATCGTCCTAAAGTCAATACATTGCATTTAATACTGATACATAAGAAGCTGATGCCTTCATAATCTAAAAAATTGCATAAATTAAAATATATAGTTGACTCAACAAATATTAGAAAAATGAAATGTTTGTAA
>NW_021849616.1:1659101-1676830 GCF_003651465.1 Formica exsecta | reverse complement strand
GATTTTAAAAAGACTTGCATAATAGTAAGCAATCTTTTTTAGTAATTTACAGAAAAAATATTGCAAAGAACACAAATCGGAAAAATCACAACAATGAAAAAAATTGTATTGATTAAACACATCATCAAAATTTAGTGTGTTGCAAGAATATTCAACAAAACATATACAAATTTTATATGCACAAATTTTCCAATGAGAATCCAGTAGTAGATATCGCAGTATGAAGATACATTTCTTTCCTCGATAAAATTATGTTTTAATACAACAGAGTAACGAAGCAAAAATACATTTGTATTAAATATATTTTTTTAATTTTGCACAAGTTTCGAAAATTATATTAAATCATTGTAAAGAAATTTATAAATAGAAATCATTAATTTATTAATAACAATTTATATATTTATCTTCTTAATAACAATTTCTAAATTATTAACCTATGCTAATTACAATCTGGCTTTAATAAATCATTGTTGCAATCTTGTTCATATTAATACATTGCATGCAAGACAGATACATATGATGCCGATGCCTTTATAATCTAAAAGATAAAATTAAAAAATTACAGTATATAATACACAAATATGCGCATATAAAAAACTCATAAATTAATTGTAAGGAAAAATTAATCGAAAAATAAAATTTTTATTAATTATATAACAAAGACAAAAAACTTACACTCGCGAAAGTTTCCAAGGATAGAGTCATGATTTTCCCTGCTGTGATCACTAATCGCTTCTGTGATCTCAGTATCATGAATGATATAATCTTACCTTGATTTGACGGCATGTCGTACCACAGTGATTCGTATGCTGCATTGGAGACAGATTTACTCTAAAAACAATGCAAAAAAGTTTCTTGTCAAAAACGATAAAATATTTTGTTGTGCTTAAACGATTTCTTTATCTAAAAAACGCGGATTTTTTTCAAGCGTTATTAACATCATTAAAAGTATACGTTGCGTTAAAAAATTGTGTATGTGTATCTAAAATTATAATAAATTTTAAATATTTACTGACCTTAAAGCTAAGGTATTCTCCGGCTAAGCAAATGATAAAGGCCTCTATCGTTATAGCAACATAAGCTAAAATGGCTTTCAATAATACGAAGACACCGGTCTCATTATGAAAGGACTATTTCAAAAAGAAAAAAGAAATAAACAAATTGCAATATTAATCATTGCGTAATCCACGATAATACTCACAATTGTGATGACAAATCCTACGCAGCAAATAACTAAAGTATTCGCAGCAACTTGCATCAACGTGATAAAGGAGAAAAGTTTTACAATTTGTTCGGAAAACAAAATGACTCTGTTATGCCTCTCAATTAGCATTCCTAATGTAGAAGCGGAAGATCCACTATGAATACTTTTAGAAATATTTTTGAAGCCTTGACATATGATATCGATTTGACCGCTCACGTGAAACACCTATAATATATTTTTTCTTAAAAAGATCGTATTAAGAGTATCGTATTAAAAAGTAAAAGTTGCGCGACGATTTTTTTAGGATCTAAGTTCTCATCGTAAATTCTCTCACGTTGCACAATCTTGATAAAAAATAAAGATACGCAAATTTCAAGTGCGAGACTTACCAGACTAAAAATCAATCCGTTTACAATAGCGATCGCGAACGAATCTGACATCACATGTAAAAATAAGGCTAAGACAAGCAACTCGAAGATTGGCGATTGCTCCGTTTCAAAGGGAAATTGTGCCTTGACAGGAAATTGCAGCAAACTGTTATTGTAATCTTTTGTTAGATACACAAAACGAATCACGTAATCCCCCAAGAGGTAAAGTATTGCAGCAAATGTATTAAAACTCAACATAGCATTGAAACAAAAGTGCGATATACCGGCTTTAATTGTCATTATATTCTTATGTTGATCGATGTTGCTGCACTCGCGCCAGTCGTTATTCATTGCAGTCAAGAGTTGATGAAGAAGGCTGCAAATATTTTAATCGATCAGATATTTCAAAAGACGAGGAGACATTATCCTTTCTATGACTATGCACATTGATGTTCAAATTAAAATTGAAATGGTGGTATTAAATTTTGCTTCGCTTAAGAAAGGTCAGATTAACAATACACGTTGGAAAACTGCATCACATAATAAATGGAAAGATTAATCTTTTTACGATATCTTACCGACGATGCTTCCAAAGACTAGCCATCTTAATAAACATCAAACTGCTCTCTAAAGTCGAAGATAAGCCATCCACAAGATTTGAAAGCTCGCTAAGCTTAAAGTGCGAGAATACGTACAGATATTGAAAGTATTGTACAATCAGAATGCTCGACATAACAAGAAGCCAATTAACGGTGGAATATGGCACGTTGGGCCATACACCAAAACATCGAAGACCGATTTTCAGCCCCGGACTGATGGTACTCGAGACAATCATTCGTCAAGAATTTTAAAGACACGAGAAAATGATAAAGATCAATGTCGGCACATTTGTAAATGTGAACTGAGAGACAGCATCGTCCGTCTTTCCACGTGCACCCTCACGCGATGCATCCCCACTCAAGCAAATACGGATCAATCGCTATCATACGTTTCTGCGTAATTTAAGTTAAGATCGCCCTCATTATCCGTATAAACACCCCGTAATTCAACTGTAAGTCTAATAATGTGTATTTCGATATTAAAATAACACAAAGATATCGCGCGATGAATAGTTGGTTGTCCATATGTCACTTTTTTCTCAGCTTTTATCTTTGATAGCGCGATGCCATCAAGAAAGCGAACATCTATAGAATTTTTTTTTTTGTATCTTGAAGACAAATAAATGTAGCTCCATGGAACGATCGCAATTATTCGTTAAATATTTTAAACGAACGGACCTAAGTTGTGTTCGGAGCGTGCAATTACAAGTCTTAAAAGTAATATTGAATGAGAGGAGGATTGTATCTTTCCGACTGTACAATCAATTGCTTAATAAGCGGATAATTTTCTTTGATCATTGAAGGAATAAAACTTTTGCAGGACACGCATGTGGAAGGAAACTTAAAAGTAAAAAGAAAATGTGGATCAATTCGACATTTCATAGAAGCTTATAGTTACAGATGTATGTAACAAGATTATACAAGCACAAATTGCATATGGGCAAACATCCCAACAAGGATTCACTGGTAAATATATGTTTGATGCAGTCTAAAGATACATTTCTTTTTTTGTTAAAAACGTATTTTAATATATATAAAATAATAAAGCAAAAAGGAAAACATCAACTATATGCATTTGTATTAAATTTAATTTTACATTTGATAATGCGTTCATTTAAAAAATCAAGTTAAATCAACTTTAAAAGTAAAAAGAGATTTTTAAGGAACTATTACTTAATAATTAAATTATTATATATATATAATAACAAATATATAATATATATGTAAAAACAGTTTCTACATACTAATCATCTTACATTAATCACGCTATGATTTCAAAAAATATTTGTTAATATCAATACATTGCATGCAAAACAGATACGTATGATGCCGATGCTTTCATGATCTAAAGAGAAATAAAAAATTACATATATGTGATACGCAAATATGCGCACACGTAAAAGACAAATTAATTGTAAGCGAAAAATTAATTCTAAAAAAAATAAAGTTTTATAATGGTCATATGTCAAGCCTCAAAAACTTACGCTCGCAAAAGCTTCCAAGGATAGATTCATGATTTTCCCTGCTGTGATCGCTAGTCGCTTCTGTGATCTCAGTATCATGAATGATATAATCTTACCTTGATTTGATGGCATGTCGTACCACAGTGATTCGTATGCTGCATCGGAGATAGATTTACTCTAAAAACAATGCAAAAAGTTTTTGTCAAAAACGATAAAATATTTTTTTGTACTTAAACGATTTCTTTATCTGAAAAACGGATTTTTTTCTAGCATTATTAACATCGTTAAAATTATATGTCACGTTACAAAATTGTTTATCTACGATTATAATAAGTTTTAAATACTTACTGACCTTAAAGCTAAGGTATTCTCCGGCTAAACAAATGATAAAGGCCTCTATCATTATAGCAAAATAAGCCAAAATGGCTTTCAATAACACGAAGATACCGGTCTCATTATGAATTGACTATTTAATACATAAAAAAAAGAAATAAATGATTTATAATATCGATAATCACATCATTAACCACGGCAAACTCACAATTGTGATGACGAATCCTAAGCAGCAAATAATTAAGGTATTCGCAAAAACTTGCATCAATATGATAAAGGAGAATAGTTTTCCGATTTGTTCAGAAAATAAAACGACTCTGTTGTGTCTCTCGATTATCGATCCTAATGTAACTACGGAAGATCCATCAACATAAATATTCTCAGAAACAGTTTTGAAGCCTTGACATATGATATCTATTTGACCGCTTACGTGAAATACCTATAATATACCTAAATTTCTTCAAAGATTCGTATTAAGATAACTTTTATATACAAGAGGCATTTTCCCTATAAAAAAAAATATAAGCTTGTGACGTATAAAAAATAGACGTGATAATTTTGCACATAAAATTCAATTATTTAGTTATAAAATTTTTTCTAATGATGAGACATATAGTCTCGAATATAGATTATATATAGTACAATACCGCAATTCATATATAACAAAATCTTTATGAATTATGCAAAGTAAACTTTGTACGACGATTTTTTTCGGATCTAACAATAAGCTCTTATTGCAAGTTCTCCTGTTGTTACACAGTTTTCATAAAGAATAAAGATGCGATAATTTAAAGTGCGAGACTTACCAAACTAAAGATCAATCCATTTACAATAGCGATCGTGCACGAACCAACCATCACATGTAGAAATAAAGCTAAACCGAGCAACTCGAAAATCGGTGATTGCTCCGTTTCAAAGGGAAATTGTACCTTGATAGGAAATTGCCGCAAAGTATTATTGTAACCTTTTGTTAGATATGCAAAACGAATAGCGTAATCACCCAAAAGATAAAACACTCCAGCAAATGTATTAAAGTTCAGCATAGCATTGGAACAAAAATGCGATATACCGGCTTTAAGTGTCATTATATTTAAATACTGATCAACGTGGTTGCACTCGCGCCAATCATTATCCATTGCGACCAAAAGTTGATGAAAAACTCTGCAAGTATATTAATCGATCAGATATTTATCTGAATTCTGATATTTATTAGAAAGCACAGAGACATTATCCCTTCTACGTAAAAATATACACTGATGTACAAACTAAAATTTAAATGATGGCATCTAAATACCATAAATCACACATACACTCCGTTTAAAAAAGATCAGGTTAAAAGACAGTTCAGATTAATCTTCCTGCGATATCTTACCGACGATGTTTCCAAAGACTAGCCACCTTAATAAACATCAAACTGCTCTCTAAAGTCGAAGATAAGCCATCCACGAGATTTGAGAGTTCGCTAAGCTTAAAGTGCGAGAATACGTACAGATACTGAAAGTATTGTACGATCAAAGTACTTGACATAACAATGACACAATAAACGGTAGAATGTGGCATGTCCGGCCATACACCAAGGCACCGAAGGCCGATTTTCAGCGCCGGACTGATGGTAGTTGTCGCTATCATTCGTCAACAGTTTTGTGAACGCGATGAAGTAAAAATCAGTATCGGCGATACATTTGTCCGAGTATGAGACAGAACTGAGAAAGCTTTATCCAAGTGCATCCCCACACGGTGCATCCCCACTCAAGTAAATATGGATCAATCGCTATTATACGTCGCGTAATAAGTCGAAATACAGCTCATTATACCAGCATGATAATACTTTATCCTATAATTCTATTGTGAATAATAATGTGCAAGTACCCTTATATGAAGAAGCAAAGATATTGCGAATAAATTGTCAGGTTTTTTATCATTTCTCCTGTCTTATTGTACGATACGTTTATGTCGACAGCAAATGTTCGTCGCATTTTCTGCGCGAAGATTGTTTAATGACAGTTTGATTGGACGATTGTATTAAATATTCTAAACGAACGAAACTAAATTATAGCAAGTTTTTTTTTTTTAAAGATAAGTAAGAGAAGAACTTTGTATTTTTGTGTCTAAATTCGATTCGCGCAACGGCGAGTATTTTTCTTAAATAATCCAAGGAACTTTATTATGCCGAACATGCAATGTGGAAAGAGTTTTAAATATAGAAAGTTTGAATCATTTGATCAAATTAGAGAAGTTTAGTAGCAAGCACACGCAACAAAATAAATGTGATGTACAAATTAGGTACGTTCAGATCTTTCAATGAAGACTCAATAGTCATGATGTAATACTAATTTTTGTATGTTATTAATATAAAAAATCGTTTAATAACAGATAATTTTTAATTATATAAATTTTTTGCATATAAATATTGATACAAGTATTTTGTTGGATTAAAACTTTGATTTTTAGTTCCACATTTCAAGGCTGAAGTAGATTCGTCCATCTATTAATTTTATTAATTCTTATTGCTTTATCAATACTTTACATGTGATTAATTGACGAAAGAAATTCGTTATCATGAGTAAATTATTTTTAATTTCAATACATAGCGTGTAATACCGAAATGTACGACATCGAAGCTTTCATGACCTAAAAAAATTATTCTTACACAAATTTTCAGTCAGAGAATGTTTCAACATCTATATATGTCTTATTAATGTGATATATACATATGCGGGTACATTTTACAATATTCATGATTATTGGATTTATATGAAATGTATCTCTATATTATTTTTTTAATTATTTGATATTTAAAATTGACAAAAATCTTACAGTCGTAAAACCTTCCAAAGTCATATCCATGACTTTTCCAGCTGTGATACTCAATCGTTTTTGAGATCTGACGATTATCAACAGTAAAACCTGGCATTCGCTGGTGGACAATTCGTACCAAATTGCCTCATATGCCGCATCGCCAATAGATCTGCTCTGAAGAAGAAAAAGGAGTTACGGATCAAAATGTTGTACGACAATAGATACATCGCGCTAAATACAAGAAACATGCAACCACACAGTTTTGGCATTATATCGTAAAATTAACAAATATTTTTATTTATGTGTTACAGAGAACATATATAACACTCGCAACCGTTAAAAGCAAGAGAATAGTACTAACCTTAGAGCTCAGATATTCGCCAGCAAAACAGAAAACGAATGCTTCTAACGTTACAGCGACATACGGAATAATGGACTGTATTAGTATTCCGAATTTACCTTCTATGTCTGTGCCTAGAGACTGCATAATGGTACGTTAAATTATATTAATCAAGAAAATTCGCGCATATAATTATGTTTTTAATTATTGGTTTAATATTCTACATATATTTAAAACTGCAGAAATATAATTTCAATACCAAAAGAACAAAATAATGCATTATTCTCTAAAATGGTGTTGTTACTATAAATATTACATGAGATTTCTCTCTCCTCGGAATTACTTCGTGTAAAAATCATTTTATTATTTTTGTTCCGAGTAGTTTCGAGGCGATCATAAATAAAGTAACAACGTAAATTAATTTAATGAAATAATCGCCGCGTAATTTGGAAGCAAATTGTTTCTCAAAAAACTGATTGCTTTCTCGCTATAAGCGAAGCAGCTTTACTCACTATTACGATCATGACTCCGATAGTGCAGATAACTATGGTATTCCATACAAATTGTATCAGTGCAACGAAAGAAAAAAAGTTGTTGATATTGTTGGATAGAGATATGATTTTTTGATGCCTTTTGATGAGCGATCTTGTGGCCGATGGATGAGATTTTCTCGTGGAGGAAATTTCTCTCAATCCCTGACACATAATATCGATCTGGCCGCTCACGTGAAGTACCTCAAAGTAAAAGAACTAAGGTTTTAAGAAAAGCTCACGAAATTTAAAAAACATGCTATTGATAGATCACACAACAACACACGTTTTAATGAACTTCGTGAAAATAATTATCTAATGATTTTAAGCAGTTTTACATTTTCTTTGATTTACCAGTGCCAGGATCAGAGAGTTCAGCATCGCGATTACAGTCGCCGTCTCCCATACGTGAAAGAAGCATCCTAGAAGGATGAGCTCGAAAATTGGCGAGTCGGTGGCACGACCGAACGGAAACTGCATTTGTACCGGAAACTCCCGGGGCCCTCCGTCGGCGGAGATCGTGCGATGACTCAAGTAACTGCCCACAAAATAGAAGATAGCGGACATACTATTCAGGGTCATCATAGCTTTAAAACATCGATGCGCCAGATTAGCCTTGCTTGTCATCACGGACACGTGCGAATCCGTGGTGCGATTGTTCCAGTCATCTTCCATCGCGTCCAAGATATCCGAGAATATTCTGCAATCGATCTCACTCGTTTCCGCTAATACGATCTATAGATCACGACACGCCAATCGCGGCCCTTACCGTCGATTGTACCAGAGGCTCAGCAGCTTCAAAAACGTCAGAGTGTAATCTAGAGTGACGCTCAGACCATCCATCAGTTTGGAAAAATCGTTCGTGTCCAGATGCGCGAGAACGTACGAGTATTGAAAGTACTGCATGGCGACAAGAGTAGCCATGTAAAAGAGCCAGAGAAGCGTCCCGTATGAGGAGCCAGGCCACAAGCCGATGAAATCAAGACCGATCTTTAGCGACAGACTTATAGTGCTCATCGACATAATTACGGTTTACGCATTTATCGAACTGTGCGCTCTTGTCGCTCTCAATCTCAATTGAATCGGAAAAAAACCTCACATGACAAAGAAAAGAGCGCAACGTTTTTTTCTTAATACTACTACCTCAAGCGGAGTTGGTAATTTCACAGAGAGCAAAACTATACATCGTAATTAACTATCGCGCGACACGAAAATGTCATATGCACGACGAACTAAGTTGCGATGACAGATGATTACAGGTTTCCTCGCGCTCGAAAAAAAGTGCACACGTGGAAAATATCAATCATAAATTCTAACTAAACGCAAAGTAATATCTCATTTTCTTTAAAAATGCAATTGCAGCTTTCCGATATGCGTCGCTACATAGGAAAAAAGACAATTACAAATATATCTGAAAATTAGAGTTGAGAAAAATGGTCAATTGATAAAATGACATATTAATTGGTTAAATATTAGCTCCACATATTAGCGAAGAAGAAAAATATCGTTGTCAGCGCAGAGAAATTGATGAGAAAACAGGAGTTATACCTTTTAGTCTAAAGCTTATAAGCAAATATATAGTAAGTAAAAATACATTGTGTGTGCGTGCGTATGTGTTTGTGGGTAATTGTATATTTTTAATATTATTAATTAAAGTATGTATAGATACTTTAATTAATAATTTTGATAACTCTGTTGGGTCTTCTTCTAAAAATTTGCAACAATTTGTGCTCGATAGAAAAATATATCTGTTTCATAAAATCTCATTTGTGATCACAACATAATATTTCTCAGTAAAATTTATTGAGGAGATTTATAATTTCCTATTTTACTTGCGTTTGATTAAAAAGAAAAGCAACATAATATAAAGATATTACAAGTTGATCAACGATTATTGAAAATTGAAGAAGAAATGCAAAATTAATATTAATTATCTCTTTATCTATAATTTGTCTTTCTACAAATATATATCACTACTCTATTCGCAATAATTCGATAATATACATATATGACCAGCATACATTTTGGTAGAAGTTTCAGTACATCGCGTGCAAAACCGAAATGTATGAAGCTGAAGCTTTCATGACCTAAGAAAAGTGTGTTGTTATGAAGATAAAAGTACTCTAAGAGAAGTAATTCTTCAAAGTCTAAATATCATTAACGCGAGACATTTTCTTATAAATCATGTTAAGTATTGTCTCTTGCAATATTGTTCGACAATCATGATATATTATTGAAAAAATATGGTACGATATCATGCAACAAACTTACAGTAGTGAAACTTTCCAACGTGAGATCCATAACTTTCCCGGCCGTGATCGTCAAACGTTTTTGCGATCTCAGGATCAGGAATAATAAAATTCGGCATTCGCTGGTAGATAAATCATACCAAACTGCCTCATACGCCGCATCGCCAATGGACCTACTCTGGAAAAGAGAGAAAGGCTATAGATTATTCTAAATAGATGCAATCTGGATACACCTGGATAGATGCAAACACACCAGTTACACCTGGTCTAATATGATAGAGGCAAAAGCAATATGCTAACCTTGGTGCTTAAATACTCGCCGGCGAAGCAAAAGACGAAAGCTTCTATAGTTACTGCGATATATGGCATCATAAATTGTATAAAAACTCCGGATTTACTCTCCATATTTTTATCTAAAGACTACATAATGGAATATTAAAATTAATTTTTAAAGCTTTTAATATATGTATAAAGTTACAGCCACTTTTGAAAAAATACTGTTTTCAAAATATTGTTATATTAAATAGCACAAGACATAATTTCATTCGCTTTGAAACTTGCGTTAAAAATATTTAATTAAACGAATTTTATTTTTTTATATGTTATGTAAAAAATATTTTTAGTGGGATCAAATTAACATAATAATAATTCTGCATAATTTTAAAATGTTCTTTTTTCTTTCAGATCCTGTGAGAAATATGTTGAGCGATATATATTACTATTATATAGATTAACTAAAGTATAATCTTACTCACTATCACAACCATGAATCCTAAACAGCAGATAACAAAGCTGTTCCATATGAATTGTAACAGAGCAATGAACGAAAAATAGTTCTCGATATTATTCGACAATGATATAATCTTCTGATGTCTCTCGACGAGCGACTTGGTGGAGAACATCTTAGAATTGAATGTGGGAGGAATCTCTTTCAATTCTTGACACATGATATCAATTTGTCCGCTTACATGAAGTACCTCAAAAGTAAAAAAAAAAAAATAAGCAACGCGTTCAAGCAAGATTTGACGAGAACTTTAATTAATTCGTCAGAGAAAATTTTAAATATTATCGCGAGACTAACATCTTATCTGATATGTATGTTACACTTAACTAAGAAATGTAATCGTTTCTATCCTCAACTTACCAGCGTTAAGATCAAGGAGTTCAATGTCGCGATCACGGTCGCCGTTTCTAATACATGAAAGAACAATCCCAGGACGACAAACTCGAAAACCGGCGTCTCGTGGGCTTCGAACGGGAACTGTATCTGTATCGGAAAATCCCGATGTTGTCCATCCTTGGAAACTGTACGGCGACGTACGTGGCTATCGATGAAATAGAGAACGGTGGCGACGGCGTTGACGGATATTATGGCGTTGGAGCAACGATGCGCCAGATTAGCCTTGTCCATCATCACGCACTCGCGCAAATCGGTCGCGCGGTCTTTCCAATCGTTGTCCATCGCGACCAGAATATCCGCGAATAATCTACAATTTGATTTCTCGAAGATCTCACGAGATGATTGAACTCTCTTGAGAGTTCAATCGTGCGGATTAATTGTCGAAATAGTCTTACCGGCGATTAAACCAGAGACTGATCAGCTTCAGGATCGTCAGAGTGTAATCCAGAGTGAGGCCCAGACCGTCCATCAGTTTGGTCAGATCGCCGAAGTCCAGATGCGCGTAGACGTACGAGTATTGAAAATACTGCATCGTTACGAGGGTCGTCATGTAAAAGAGCCAGCAAAACGTCCCGTACGAGGAACCGGGCCACATGCCGATCGCACCGAGACCGATTTTCAGCAACGGGCTTACAGTACTCATCGACATAGCTACGCGTAACGTTGCATTGAACCATAACTTTGATCGACTCTACACTTTGTTTCCTCCCGACAAAGTGAACGGCGACAGATTGATGCCTCGATTTTTCAAATACACGATTGAATCTTATAGTTTTACTTTGTAATACGCTCCCCTCCTCGGCGTCGCAGAAAAACAATTTTACGAGTTAAAACTACCACGGTGTGTTGGCAACGATCAATCGCAATTACGTAATCATGCAATATAAACCGTAGAACGACGAGCTAAATTGCGATAATAGATCAATGATTATGGTTTTTGCACGCTAAAAAGATATACGTGTATCTTTATACGAATAACCGTCTTCCATCATTATTAATAAACTTACAATTTAAAAAATGGCGTTAAAAAAAGAAAGATCTTATATTCTTGATGGATCTGAAAATTGAAACTGCCATACGATAAATTATGCAACTGACGTACAGCATTGTTATCGAAATATTCTAAACATAATTAATCGTAATTATCTTATCCAATAGCACGCTTATAGCTCTATTAGTTAAAAAAGAAAATGCAATTATGTTCGCCTTTGAGTGAACATTTTACTTTTATAAAATAACATGTAATTGCTTTAGAATTGTACATTATTGTCTCTTAAAAGGCGGTTTCATATCCATTTAATAAGTTTCTTTTAAAAAATTATGCACAAAGTCTTAATAAAAACATGACATTTAGTCGCGAATGCAAGGCGAAAAAAAGCAAAAAACGTTTATTATAGCTGGACATTGAATACGTTTGTAATACATACAATCGATCCCGCCAGTTTCCTTTACCTTTCAGTCTCATCCTCTCGCTCATGTACTCCCACCTCCCATTTCGATAAAATACAAAAGCTTTCGGTATATTACACAAAAGCGGGCAAACACATTCTTCCGTGTCGTTGAACTGCGTAAAGCTGTATAAAAATGTAAGTCATTTTGAATCATACAAACTGTGTTTTACTTTTGTTGTCGATTTTTAAATATACGTTGAATCGACGAAAATCGATATAAAAATCTTAACATCTCTCTTTATAAAATGAGACTATCTTTTTAAAAGAGATTTGCATATCAATTCTGATTTATGCTACAAAAACTCAAGCAACAATAAACAATAGAAATAAGAAATTGTTTTAAATTGCAACGCGAATAGTTAAACCAGCATGCAATATATATAATTATTAAAATATTAATTAAATATTAATATAAGAAAAAAGGAAATTGTCAATAAAAAATTGAGATGCAATATCTAAAGCTTTGAAAAAACACTCATAAAAATGTATTTAATGAGTGCAGACGTACCTTTCAAATTACAATAAATTATATACGTTCATACATCTTCTTAAAAGATTTGCAATATTTTTATTAACGGTACATTGAAAATGGAAACACAGAAAGCTGAGACAAAAAAAAAATTTATATTTTATAAAGAAAATAATTGTTATCACAGACAAAGAATAATTATCTATTTTTAAAAATGTATAAGAGAGATAATCTACAATAAAAATATTTTATATTTCGTAACTTGTTTAATCACATTTGACTAACAATAATGACTTGCTAAACTATTGCAGTCAAGTCAATAAAGAATATGCACATACAGCAATCAACATTGCTCTAAACTTAGTACATTGCATTTAATACTGATATGTAAGAAGCTGATGCTTTCATAATCTAAAAAGTTGCGTGTAATTAATGCAATATATTAAAAGAATTAAGAAATATATCTATAGAACGTAATATCTTACACTTGCAAATCCATCCAACGTCAAATCAATGAATTTTCCTGCAGTAATCGTTAATCGCTTTTGACATCTTAACATCATGAACAATAAAATACGACTGTCATTTGGAGGTATATTGTACCAAAATGACTCGTATACTGCATCGCTAAGTGACATACTCTGAAAGCAGTACAATAATAATGAAACATTTAAAAATTACTTCATTTATTATTCAAAAAAGAGGCATTTTTGGTCCAATAATCTTAATCTTATACATAAAATATAGCTCATAATAATAAAATAAGTAACGTAAATTGAAAAGAATGAATATTCAGCAAGTTCTCTTAGTAAGAGCTCTTTTGCATACCTTGGCACTTAAAAATTCTCCAGCAAAGCAAAATATGAAAGCTTCTAGAGTTATTGCAAAATAATAACTAACAGATTTGATCAAAGATGATATATCTTTGTTGGTATTAAGGGTCTACAATAAAACAAGTAAGAAATAATCTTTTTTCAAAATGTGAAAAAGAACAACCAACAACATTACTCACAATTATAATCGAGAAACCAGTGCAACAAATAACCAATGTATTCCATAGAAGTTGCATTAGCGCAATTTGAGTATAAAGATTTTCAATATTTTCCGATAAAGCAATGATCCTTTGATGTTTACAAATGAGATCTCTGATAATAATTAAAAATGTGCTACGATCGTATTTGTCTTTGGAAATTTTGGCTAAATCTTGTCGCATAATATCAATTTGACCGCTTACATGAAGTATCTAGAAATTCGAAATAATTTATTTGAAGCAATATTGTAAGTAAATGTCTTACTATTCATTTTATATCAAGCGGACATATTATAGTTGCAATTTTTAATCTCCGTAAGAACAATTATTGTAAACGTACCAATGTGACAAGCAATGCATTCATCAAACCAACCACAGAAGCCATGCTCAAATCATAGACAAATTGTCCAATTAGAAAACACTCAAAAATTGGTGATTCGCTGACTTCGAAGGGAAATTCCATTTTTAAAGGGAGTTCTCGAGAACTATTGTCAATTCGATTGGCATCGTTCATCGATTGGAGCAAATGCTCGCCAATCGAAAGAAAAAATGCGCCGATACCATTGATAATGAATACTATGTTAGAAAAACGACGCGACAGATCCGCCATAGTCGTCATCGTAGATACATACGAACCATTGATAATGCAATCTCTCCAATCTTGCTCCATATCTTTCACAATACGATAAAATATCCTGCAGATAGCAATGTATATCGAGTACTCTGCATGTATTAATATATGTATATTTCGCCTGTGTTACGAGCGATGAAGAAAATTTGCATGTGTAACTTTAAAAGGTAATAATGAATATTTTTGTATTTTTATTCATGTCTTGTGTGTGTGCGTCAACATTAATAGTAACTTTAATTTCAACAGCACCGGTTACAGTCTACATCATTTGCTTTACAAAAGAACACGTCTTACCGGCGATTCCACCATAAAACTAGAAGTTTGAAAAAGGCGAGAGTATATGCCAAAGTCAGACTAAGACAGTCCATAAGAAGCCAGATATCGTTTAAATCAAGATGTTCAAGCACATACGCATATTGATAATATTGCACTATTACTATGGACGTCATGTAACTAAACCAATAAAAAGTTGCGTAAGTCGAATTCGGCCACAAACCGATGAAACGGAGACCGATCTCCACCGAGCGACTGATGGTGTTGACACGTTTCATCGTTCTTTGTTAAACACTAAACTATCAACAATTCGTGACAAATCCACAAAAAAATTCGAATTCAATGCGAATAAAGCACATGTGCATATTTTTCAATATGTTCTGCATGTTAGCTAAAGCATTAAATAATCTTAGCAAAAACGATAAAACGCAAGCTACTCTGAACGTAATCAATCGTAATTACCTTATATATTCTTCATCGCATTAGATCTCTGTCTACAGTTTTATAATTCTACCGATTAAAAGATAAATAAGAAAAAGAATATAATTGCATTCGCTTTAGCTCCGATTCAGTGAATATAATCATATTGTCCAACAAAGTTTAATTGTTTTAATACGTTTTTTATTGTATATTCTGTCTTGAAAAACAACTTCATGTCCACTTACGTATCTATATCCACCAGAAAAAATTATGCACAACGTCAAGTAAAAATGTTGATATCTGCGAGACGTAAATACAAGATAGCAAAAAGTGAAGAACGTTTGTTATAGCAAGACATTAAATATGTTTGCTACATAATCGATTTCGTCAATTCTTTACGTCTTTCGTTCATGTTCTCTCATTTTCATTTCAAGCAAAGACTTCAAAGTTATGATGGTATAAAATATATATCGTACCGACAAACTGCAATAATAATAGATAATGGTAAATATAAACATTTAAAAAATTAGAAAAATAACACTCAATACATTGTTAGAATAATAATCAAGTATTTCTATTAATTGAAAAAGGGGAAATTATTGTTTTAGAATTCAACGGAGCAATAGATAGAACTTTGAACAATAGCTTTATAAGCATAGTATATTCAATAAAGGTGAACACAAACCTTTGAAACTATTATAAGATGTGTGTTCTCTTCCGTACAATTCCTTTAAATCTGCAACATTTTTGTTAATAATTTATTGGAAAAGAAAGCATAAAAAATTGAGATAAAGAAAATTTTATACAAACTTTCGAAGAGAGAGAGTATAAAAGATTAATTATCACAAACAAAGAAAAATTATACACTGAATCTGTAAGAAATATTTTATACTAAAATAAATTTTAGATCTTATAACTTTTTTGGCATAATTTCATTAGTTCAACGATAATGATTGCCTGATAAAATTGTTGTAACTGAGCCAATAGTAAATATAATAGTCAGCAATTGATCGTCCTAAAGTCAATACATTGCATTTAATACTGATACATAAGAAGCTGATGCCTTCATAATCTAAAAAATTGCGCATAAATTAAAATATATAATTGACTCAACAAATATTAGAAAAATGAAATGTTTGTAAAAGTATGACGTCTTACGCTTGTGAATCCTTCCAAAGTTAAATCGACTACTTTTCCTGCAGTGATCGTTAATCGCTTTTGCGATCTTAATATCACGAATAATAAAATACGGCTGTCGGACGGTGGCATATTGTACCAAAGTGAGTTGTACACCGCATCGCTAATCGACTTACTCTAGGATTAGAACAAAATTCCTAATTTGAAACACGCAAATAACAAATTCAGAAATGTTTCTTGTTGTTCAAAGAATGCGCCTTTTAACTTTCTATATTTTTTATGGCAAAAATTGATTTTTGAATTTAAAATATGACAGAAAAAAAGACAAATAATCACGCGCGATGATTGCCTTTATATCATTCACAAACCTTGGCACTTAAAAATTCTCCAGCAAAGCAGAGTATAAAAACTTCTAGAGTTATTGCAATATAAAAGCTCACAGACTTAATTGACGTCGTCGCACCTTCGTCGGTGCCTATGCTCTGCAACATAAAACGAAGAAAAATTATTTCCCATCAAAAATGAAATTTCTTACCAATTGTTACTTACAATTATAATTACAAAACCAGTGCAGCAGATAACCAAAGTATTCCACAGGAGTTGCATTAAAGCAATATAAGAAAATAAATTTTCGATATTTTCTGATAAAGTAATAATCTTCTGATGTTTGCAAATAAGATTTTTAATAACGATTAAGGATGTATTGGGATCGTATTTGCTGGTGGAAATTTCACTTATGACTTGCCGCATAATATCAATTTGACCACTTACGTGAAGTATCTATAGAAAAAACTAATATTATTCAAAGCCCAAGATCTTTCCTTTAATTAGATGCAAACGCATCGAACAGATGACAGAATACAGTTATATTGATAAGCAATAAACTATAAAGGATGATTAAATATTACAATATTTTTTTTGCAGATTCATGAAACTTACCAGTGATACTAGTAATGCATTCACCATACCAACTATAGAAGCCAGCAACAATTCGTAGAGAAATTGTCCGATCAGAAAACACTCGAAGATGGGCGATTCGCTAACGTCGAATGGAAACTCCATCTTTATGGGGAGTACTCGAGAATTATTATCAACACGATTAGCATCGTTCAACGACTGAAGCATATGTTCGCCGATCGAAAGGAAAAAGGCAGCTAGGGCATTGATGCTGATCATCACGCTGGAGCAACGTCGCGACAAATCCGCTACGCTAATCATCGTAGATGCGTACGAATCATTGACACCGCACTCTT
>NW_021849616.1:1635600-1658776 GCF_003651465.1 Formica exsecta | reverse complement strand
TCCCATCACGATCCATCGCCGCCAGTATGAAATAAAATCTCCTGCAGGGAATGGCTTATATAACGAGTATTGTACATATTAAAAAAAAGCTTCTTCATGGAAAACATTTACGAAAATATATGTATAATTATATTTAAATGTATTATATTTTTTTTTTTTTTACTTGAATGGTATATATACACACCACGTATTAATAATAAATTTGATCTTTTTATTTGTTTCGTCGAAATTTCTTAGTGTAATAATGTTCCATTGTTCTAAAAGAGGGACATTTAATTATTTGGAATCACATGTCTGCCAGGGAACGCGTCTTACCGGCGATTCCACCATAGTGCAAGAAGCTTAAAGAAGGCGAGAGTATACGCCAAGGTAAGACCGAGACAGTCCATGAGAAGTGAGATATCATTCAAGTCGAAATGCACAAAAACGTATGCGTATTGATAATATTGCACTATCACCATCGTTGTCATGTAAATGACCCAACAGAGAGTCGCGTAAGCCGAATCCGGCCACATGCCAATGAAACGCAAGCCGATTTCGACCGGCCGACTGATGGTACTTATGCGTTTCATTGCGACAGTCACCAAACGCTATAAACTGATGACTACCGAGATGTCAAAGCCCCACAAAGTGAACTTTGTTCAGTGATACATAAACGTCGTTTACTGAATAACCGTACGGAGACGATAAAGCGCAGGTCTTTCTACGATCGATTATAATTATACTCGACTATTTTAATGCCATTAGTTCTTAAGAGATTATAAGTATACCGAATAAAAAACAAAACGCGTACTTATTTTTCATTATCCTTTAAAATGGCGCATTTAATAGTGCATAATTGCCTTAGAAATTTCTAAATTTGAAGAAGATCAATTCTAATAACATCTATATCCAACGGAAAAAAAACCTATGCGCGACATTTTTGAAAAAAATGATAATATTTGCGAGCAGAAAACGAATGTAATATGAAAGAAAGTTGTAGAGAATATTTATTAGCTATTAAGTTCAATTAATAGCGTTCAACGAGAAAGCTGGATTATTACTAATGATGGTAATGTTTTATACATTTTCTAAATAATGTTATTTCATGCACGACAGAGCTTTGACTTGTACTACTCAAAAAGAATCGTCACAGAATATGCGATAAAATATAATATTTTATATATTTACACATTTAAATATATATACATATATATTTTTATGTGTATAAGTGTTATATAACATTCCGTTCAACAGAATGAAACTAAAGCTATCCCTGCCATATTATATAAGAGTTACGGCATTTCCTTTGCACACAATATCCTTTTGTTATCGTCGTAGAGATTCAAATTAGTATTCCGGTTTTCTAGAGAAGCCTGTCAAATGCAACCCTTTTCACACACACGATCTTTTTTAATACAGCGCACGCAACACAGATATGTATGACGCAGACGATTTCATAATCTGAAGTAATTAAACATCTGGTTTCAGTTTCAGTGATAGAAATTTCTACACATTTACATAAACTTACGGTTGTGAAACCTTCCAAGGACAGATCGGTTATCCTGCCCGCGGTGATGGTCAACCGTTTCTGCGATCTTAACATCAGGAACATTAAGGTTCGACACTCGCTCGGCGTCAGTTCGTACCAGAGACATTCGTATGCGGCGTCACTGATGGATTTACTCTGCAATAGTAATTACGCGATGAATCGCGTCTAATTGCGCTTCTCTCGGAACCTGAGGAATTCTACCGACGCTACATTACGCTTACCTTAGCGCTGAGATATTCCCCGGCATAGCAAAAGACGAATGCCTCGAGAGTTATCGCGACGTAAAAGATGAGGGACTTCGTTATCATCGTAGCACCTTCTTCCGTACCGATGGACTGCAATGTCGAAACATGTTGGTCGCTGCGAGATCGTAAATTTATATTACTATATACATTTATTTATAAATTTGTATACGCTTTATAGAAACTAATATTTCAGATAAACCGTAATTCTGCACATATATACGTGGCGGAAGAAAGAGTAAGAATCATATAAAAAAAAATGCCTGAAGAACATTTAAAAATAGATGAATACGCTAGATATTTAGATTCATAATCAATCAGCAATGCAAGATGTTCAATTAACTTTCGAATAATGAAACCTTTATATACTGATGAGCAAGTTCAAGCCATAGTAAGTCGCATGCGCGAGCAAATCTTAACTTTAATTGCTGGACTTATTACCGATTTTCTAGACGGAAATTTGGATATAGATCAACTAATTGCCCTGCTTGAAAACGTTGAAGACCCTTAAAATAGAATCTACCTATTTGCGCATGCTCATATCCCTATGATTAACATCCAGTAAAATCCCTCTAGTAAAGATTAATTTCGTGCCTAATGTTATTTCCCTAGAATCCACTAGATCAGTCCTAGTTCTCAGCGTTCCTGGGGTATAGCCACAGATATATAGACTGGATTGAGCATTGCGAGATAAACAAAAGCGCGCCCGCTGTAGAAAGAGAGGTACTATATGGGAGGCTTATGTTTGTCCCTTTTTCTAGCATCTCATTGGTGATTTTCTATATGGAAAAAGACAAAATCACCAATGAGATGCTAGGAAAAAAAACAAAATAGGCCTCCTATATAGTATCTCCCTTTCTACAACGAGCGCGTGTTTGTCTATCGCCACGCTCAGTCCATTCTATATGTATGATATTAAAAAAAAATAATAAATATATATATATATATATATATATATATATAAAATCATAACTCACTATTACAATCAAGAAGCCTATACAACAAATGACCAAAGTATTCCAAATGAACTGGAGTAATGCAATGTTCGAGAAGAGATCTTCAACATTGTCTGACAGATCGATGATTCTTTGATGTCTATTAATCAAAACTTTAATAGCGGTCAGAGATGCGTGATTCTTGGAGGAAATTTTTAGCAAGCCTTGCCGCATGATATCAATCTGACCGCTTATATGCAGTACCTAGAACGTTTAATTTTATAGACACTTTAAAGTAGTGCATACTATTTTTTCCAAAAATCTGAAAGCACAAACTCATATTTAAAAATATGAGACTGGAGTATGTAACACAAGATTCGCTTTTAAAAAATCACTGAAAAAAACACTAATAAATAAGTGCAACGTAGAATCATAATATGTATATCATAAAAATAAAATCACAAACTGTAACAAAAGTACAAGAAGAGATAAATAAACATTAATTTCGACCAATGCACGAGTGCACAAAGCAAAAAAAAAAAATTAGATAGCATACATGCATATATATCGTTTTTTCTTATTGAATACAAGGATGTAATACAGAAACAATTATTCGTCTTTTTCCATGTGAATCCGACGAAATTGATTTTGACAATCTTCGAATTATTACACATATAAAGTATAGTCGAAACTTACCAATGTGACAAGCAAAGCGTTTAGCATAGCGATGATACAAGCTACCGATAGATCATGAAACAATTGGATTACTAGTATCAATTCGAAGATCGGAGAGTTGTCAACATTAAAAGGAAATTCCATTTTAATGGGTAACTCGCGAGCCGTAGTTTCCTGATCGTTCTTATGAATCACCGATCGAAGTATCGGCCCACCGATCGTATAAAAGAACACGGACAGCGCATTTGTCGTAATCATCACGTTGGAGCATTGACGAGATAGATCGGCGTGCCTGATCATCGTGGATACGTCTGAATGAATTGCGATCCCGTCGATCCAATCCTTATTTATCGTATCCAGAATGATATGTAGCTTTCTACGGAACGTTTTGAACATTCAGTGCCGTGTTTCTAGCAAGATAGAAAGGAAGTCGAAAAGATTTTCACGGCAAACGTGATTTATGCTCATCCGCGGAGCATTAAAGATAATACTTTACCGACGATTGAACCAGAGATTGATCAGTTTGAGAAACGACAGGCTATAACCCAACGTGATGCTTAGACCGTCTATGATAACCGAGAGATCGCTGATGTCGAAATGCGCCAGGATATACGAATATTGGAAATACTGCACCACAGCCACTGACGCGATGTAAGTCCACCAATTAATATTTGCGTTTATACAACGCGGCCACATGCCGATGAAACGTAGACCTGCTTCGACCGATTCGCTGATGGTGCTCGCGCGTCCCATCGTAGTTTTATCTAACTTCAACATATATTTCTTGCGAGAGACTACGACTTCTATATGCGCATCTCGTCGGCAATCATAGCAAAATACAGAAGACGGGAAGGGGGAGAAAGATACGGCAATAAGACGTCGATCAATCGTAATTGAACTTTGTAGAAATGGCGAACGCGAAATTAAATGCTTGCCAATTTGCTGGATTATAGTCTTTGAAGGAAACATCAAATTATCCACGGGAAAAATCGCTCATTTACGAATTATTTACTTTAAAAATGCATAAAACTTTTTAAAAACTGTTCAGCGTTCGCTGAAAGTGCAAAGAAAAAAATTAAATATACTGAGACAAAAAGTGTACAATGTAAAAGACAATGTAATGCGAATGTTAAAAAGATGAAGAAAAATATGAGGTACATTAGACAATACATTGCATAGTCGTAGAGTTCTGTCAACTGAAACGCTTACCGGCGCGATTACTTCTATTTGAAAATATAACAGAAATTATAAAAGTATAAATTATTTCTTTATATTGAGATTTTTTATATGCAAAAAAGTACTCATATATGTGCAACAATAACGATCATGAAAATCTAAGCACTTTATTATAAACTGCGGAAGGTAATTTTTTATACATCACCAAACATATTGTCTATATTTATCTATAATTTACTTAAGATCATCATCGATTCACATCGTAGATATCGAATCGATATCAGCAAACGAAAATCGATAGAAAAATCCCAATATTTTTAGTTGCACATACCTAATGGACATCTAGACATGATGATTTGTCTTCGAATTTCAATACATCGCATGCAATACTGACACATACGAAATAGAGGCCTTCATGATCTATAAAAATCATATTAAACAATAATCAAATAAAAAATAAAAAAACTGTAAGAAAACAGCATAAATATAAATAAATCAATCAAGTGATAATCAATTAAATATTTTTATGAAGCAAATATTTTTTCAATTAATCGCGTTAAGAGCATTTTAATCGATAATCAGAATGTAAATCGATTATTCAGAATAATGTCAGTGTTATTCGGCCAAAGTATAAATATAGGATTTTATTAACAAAAAATTCAGTGTGAAAAACGCAGTACGGAAATCTTACATTCGTAAATCCCTCTAGCGACAAATCCATGATTTTTCCAGCCGTGATGGTGAGCCTCCTTTGTGATCTCAACATTATAAGCAGGATGAGTTTGCTATCGTTGGGTTTCAAGTCGTACCATATTGACTTGTATGCCGCATCGCTGATCATTTTGCTCTGGAGAAGAGTGTTGCAAAGATGTCGCATTGTCAGAATGAGATTAATGTATAAATCGATATCACATATAAAAAATCGATATTGATATAAAACATCGTTCAAAGTTAGCGATAATTCGGACATAGTATTTTTATTGAAATTACCGCTTTGAATTATTGTATTTGCGTTTTCATCAAGAAATTGTAAAGTTTTGTGTTACTGATTGAAATTATATTTAATATGTAAAAAAGCATCATTAAAAAAAGCTCATGTAAGAAACATATACGTAATTGTTGTGGACACATCATAACATATTCATATTAAAAGAGAGAAAATTCAACTCTACGATTATAAATAGTGATACGTTTTCCATTGTGAAAATGCAATTGCCATTATCTAAAATCATGTATGGCTGAATCGTTTTGATACTTCATCTATACAATGTAAAAGTCTAAGGATTTCTATTGTGCGTTCCGACCTTGGCACTGAGATATTCCCCGCAAAAGCAGAAGATAAACGCCTCTACCATAGCAGCCATGTAAAACACTATAGCTTTCATTAATGCAGAGCCATCGATCGTATCGGAAACTTGTATCGTGCTGATCGACTGCAACATCGAACCGCGTTGTAGATCGTCTTTTCGCGCAATTCATTCGCGTTTTACTGAATGATCCACTCACTGTCACAATCATATACCCTAAGCAGCAGGTCACTAACGTGCTCGACATAAATTGGATCAACGCGATGTAACAGAAGATTCTTTCAATTTTGTTTGAAAAGACGATGATTTTCTGATGTTTACCGATCAGTTCTTTCGTGATAGAGACGGCTAGCTGTAGATTATTTTTTTCCGGAGAGATTTCTCTCAATGCATCGCACAAGATATCTATCTGACCGCTCGCATGAAGGATCTGAAAACATACATCCTTAAAAAAACTTGAATCAAGGAGGAAACAATATAATTAATGCACACATAAAAAAAAAGTATAAATATATTATTATACGAGATATATATTATAACATGTGAGAAATTTTAGAATTTTATAGAACAAGAAGAATAGGGCTTATATAAAGATTTATGTGAGATTACATAATTTTGGAATCTCAAAAGGAGAAGAATAGAGCTTACATGAAAAAATATTTAATTTTTCTCGATTCTAAAATTACAATAATTTTTGCGATAACTACCAAGCTTGCAAGCGTGCTGAATCATAGAATGCAAGAAGTTATAGATTTCAAGATTAATATCTTCACCAGCTCTAGGCATCCTCGCGGATAATCTCGTGCATATTTTGTACGCTAACAAAAGACTGGCTAACTTAGAAAAGCTAATAGGACACATGTTTACAAGAGCATTTTTTTCTTTAATTTGAGATTCCGGAACGACTCTCACATGTTATTCTATATATGCTACAAAAACTAATTGGGGAAGAGAACAAGAGGAAGAGAATCTCCTTTTCCTTGAGTAAAGAGTATTTATCGATATCTAACGATAATAAACATTCAATGTATCTCGTACTTTCCTATGTACAGATATGCATATGGCATATTACTAACAAATACAGTTGTCATACAAAAGAGAAATACCGTGATTCCGCCGTACAAAGGATGTAGTAGCCTAGGGGAAAAATTTTTTTTCGCAGATTCACTCACTAACGTGATGATCAGAGAGTTCAGTATTCCAGTCATGGCGGAGGACGCCAACTGATGAAGAAACTCCAGGCACATAACGAGCTCGTACAACGGCGACTCGTTGCACTCGAACGGAAGCTGCATCTTCAGCGTGAATTCGCGAACAGGCGTGTCGATCGCATCGGCCTCATAGTCGTCAGTATTGGATACGAGAACGCCGATGCCGTAACTAAACGCTCCCATCGAATGAAGACCGATGATCACGTTGGAGAAGCGCCGTGACAGATTGGCCTTACTCGTCATGGTATGCACGTCGTTCACGGTGGCTTCCTTCCAATCTGAGACCATCGCAGCTAGGGCGTCGTAAAATATACTGCGACAGTTTACTCTATTCGTTTACTCTATAGATAATGATTCGCGCTAAGATGGAAACAATTAGAGAAAGCAGACTGATCCTCCGAACGCATATTTAACGGTAAATATAAATATTCTTTACATATTAAAATATGCATGAATATTATTGCAATAATATCATCAAGCAAAACAAGACAAAGAAACCCTCAAAGATAAAAATTATGTTAAGTTCCTTTCTCTTCTATAAATCAATTTTTTATATATAAAAAAATAGTTTTTATACTTTCACAAGAATATAGATAGGAAAAGATACGGGATATAAAATTGTTATTTGAGGGAGAAAAAACTTTTGTTATCATACGAATAAATAAATAAGAATTTTTAAGAATAAAGTACAAATATGACAGTCACAGTTTCCATCTTCGAGTGAGAGGCACGGTGTATAAAATGTTTTCTTACCGACTATTCAACCATAATATAATCAATTTCAGAAGCATCACAGTGTATTCCATAGTGACGCTTAAACCGTCCAAAAGATGCGAGAGATCTCTTGTTCCAAAGTGGATAACAATCCACCAGTACTGACAAGTCTGTATTATGCCTATGGTGAATATCCAGCCGCATCGAAACAATAATGGGTACGGCGCGTTTGGCCAAATCCCGACAATTCGAAGACCAATTTGTATCGAGAGGGCAACAGAATTTGCAACCATCGTTTTACCGCGTCTTGCGTAGCACAGTTTACCGAATTTATACCGAAATTTACATGTATTAGCGTGAAATTTGACCAAGAATTCGGCAGCAAAGTAATCCAAAATACACCTGTGATTTCGCTAACGTTGTAAAGTCACGGACATCAAGATACGTATAACTCTGAAATGACTCTAGAATAGCGAGTTGATCACGTAAAGCTTGAGACGACTAGACGCAGCCGTAGCAAATCACCGACCAATTGTAACCGATCGAGAATACAAGAGTTATACATGAGGCGGAGGGAATTAAAGTTGCAGCAATCAAGCGATGATTACGAAGAGTTGCAAGATCGAAAAGATATAATGTTGTTTTCATTTTATCGTAAAAAATGTCGATGGCAAGGAGAAGAAATATATTATTTACTTGAAAAATGCAAGAGATGTCTTTTTCTACGCTTTACGCGAGAGCAAACGCTTAGAATCTACCATAATGGGCCGTCATAATGACGAACAATTTTCCAAGAAATATGGTGGAAATGGCACCGATCATGCGCGCGTTGATGTTTCCAAGCGCGTACAGTATGCAAACGACGATGTCTATAGAAGTGCAGTGATATCGCGGACTGCGCGTGAAAGAGAGTTTCAGATTCCCGGTTTTTAACGGTTTTAATAATGAAATTTTTGGTAAATATATACTAATATATAGTAAAATTGTTCTTAATTAAAACAGCACAATAATTTTTCATTTTTTTTTTATATACGTTCATTCTCTTGTATCATGGTCAGATATTTGATCCAATGAAGAGGAACAAAGAACGGCAACAATTCACACGCTAAAAATAATGTTATAGGTGAGATAGAATTATATTAACTAAACGGCTTTTCTCTGTGTCATATTATCAAGTCGTTTAGTATAATCCATTTACAGTAGGAAATGGATAATACTTTGACATTCACAGCCAGTGTATACAGTTTTATATACGCTTTATCGGCATCAATACATTGCATATAAAACAGACATATACGACGCAGAGGCTTTCAAACTCTGAAAAATTAAATAAAATGTAATGAATCAATTTACTCTGTAGTAAGTAGATTTCAATTAAATAAAACAGTTTAATCATATTATAAACAAAATAAATGATATAAATTATGTTTAATCATATCTGTTTTTTAACAATTGTTACACAAATAATGTAAAATAAGTATCAAATTTCCAAAATTACTATTACACGTGATATATTGTCAATTTTATTGTCCTTAAATTATATTATCCCGTTTCAAATTAAATTAATTTAATTAGCTGTCCTTTCATAATTATACTTGGAAACATTTAAGTGCTAAATACGAACAGCCAATATTGATCTCGTAAACAGTGCATTGTCATCAAATTATAATTTAAATGTACATTACGATATCTATTCTTAAATTTATATATGCGTAACTATAAAAAAATCCACAGTTCCGTCATTACAGAAATCTTACGTCTGTGAATCCTTCCAACGATAAATCCATAAATTTTCCCGCAGTGATCGTCAGCCGCCTTTGCGATCTCATTATCACAAACAGCAGAATACGACTATCTCGAGGCTTGAGATCGTACCAAAGCGATTCGTATGTCGTATCAGCGATCGTTCTGCTCTAGAATGCAAACGAGGGACAGGTACGTGGAGAAGGATGGAAGAATGAAAAACGCGAAGCCAGGTGCGTCAGGTGCGTCAGGTGCTTCGGCACTCGCGAGCGCAGTGCTTTATTATCGCGTAAGTATTAGCCCATTACTTTTACACTAGCAACATAACTTAATGGCTTTTTTTTGTGCGAAAAGATTCTCTATCGTGGTGATTTCAGATACTCACTTTATTGCTGATATATTCGCCAGCGAAACAAAAGATAAATGCCTCCAAGGTGATAGCAAGGTAGAAAAATACAGTCTTTACCAACATCCTGATACCTTCGTTTGTGCCCAATGACTGTAAGCCAAGAAGATGATCAGGAAGAACGTTCGACGATTGCTATAACGCAGAGGTCTCAGACAACAAGGGAGCAACAAGTGGATAATTTTCCCTCTCCCCTATCATATGCGGCCCATAACGGGCCCCCGATTAATTCTGTAGCTTTTCAGCAAAGTTGATTCCTCCTTTGACATCACTATATCGAAACAGTGCTCGTACATTCAAAAATCGCTTTTAATTGTACACATATATGTAGGTAAGTCAAATATAAATCGAACTTTTTCCAAAACATTTTATTGGATCAAAATATTTCCAACGCACACCCAAATCATTTTTCTACATAACGATCATGAAAATCTAAGCACTTTATTATAAACTGCGGAAGGTAATTTTTTATACATCACCAAACATATTGTCTATATTTATCTATAATTTACTTAAGATCATCATCGATTCACATCGTAGATATCGAATCGATATCAGCAAACGAAAATCGATAGAAAAATCCCAATATTTTTAGTTGCACATACCTAATGGACATCTAGACATGATGATTTGTCTTCGAATTTCAATACATCGCATGCAATACTGACACATACGAAATAGAGGCCTTCATGATCTATAAAAATCATATTAAACAATAATCAAATAAAAAATAAAAAAACTGTAAGAAAACAGCATAAATATAAATAAATCAATCAAGTGATAATCAATTAAATATTTTTATGAAGCAAATATTTTTTCAATTAATCGCGTTAAGAGCATTTTAATCGATAATCAGAATGTAAATCGATTATTCAGAATAATGTCAGTGTTATTCGGCCAAAGTATATAGGATTTTATTAACAAAAAATTCAGTGTGAAAAACGCAGTACGGAAATCTTACATTCGTAAATCCCTCTAGCGACAAATCCATGATTTTTCCAGCCGTGATGGTGAGCCTCCTTTGTGATCTCAACATTATAAGCAGGATGAGTTTGCTATCGTTGGGTTTCAAGTCGTACCATATTGACTTGTATGCCGCATCGCTGATCATTTTGCTCTGGAGAAGAGTGTTGCAAAGATGTCGCATTGTCAGAATGAGATTAATGTATAAATCGATATCACATATAAAAAATCGATATTGATATAAAACATCGTTCAAAGTTAGCGATAATTCGGACATAGTATTTTTATTGAAATTACCGCTTTGAATTATTGTATTTGCGTTTTCATCAAGAAATTGTAAAGTTTTGTGTTACTGATTGAAATTATATTTAATATGTAAAAAAGCATCATTAAAAAAAGCTCATGTAAGAAACATATACGTAATTGTTGTGGACACATCATAACATATTCATATTAAAAGAGAGAAAATTCAACTCTACGATTATAAATAGTGATACGTTTTCCATTGTGAAAATGCAATTGCCATTATCTAAAATCATGTATGGCTGAATCGTTTTGATACTTCATCTATACAATGTAAAAGTCTAAGGATTTCTATTGTGCGTTCCGACCTTGGCACTGAGATATTCCCCGCAAAAGCAGAAGATAAACGCCTCTACCATAGCAGCCATGTAAAACACTATAGCTTTCATTAATGCAGAGCCATCGATCGTATCGGAAACTTGTATCGTGCTGATCGACTGCAACATCGAACCGCGTTGTAGATCGTCTTTTCGCGCAATTCATTCGCGTTTTACTGAATGATCCACTCACTGTCACAATCATATACCCTAAGCAGCAGGTCACTAACGTGCTCGACATAAATTGGATCAACGCGATGTAACAGAAGATTCTTTCAATTTTGTTTGAAAAGACGATGATTTTCTGATGTTTACCGATCAGTTCTTTCGTGATAGAGACGGCTAGCTGTAGATTATTTTTTTCCGGAGAGATTTCTCTCAATGCATCGCACAAGATATCTATCTGACCGCTCGCATGAAGGATCTGAAAACATACATCCTTAAAAAAACTTGAATCAAGGAGGAAACAATATAATTAATGCACACATAAAAAAAAAGTATAAATATATTATTATACGAGATATATATTATAACATGTGAGAAATTTTAGAATTTTATAGAACAAGAAGAATAGGGCTTATATAAAGATTTATGTGAGATTACATAATTTTGGAATCTCAAAAGGAGAAGAATAGAGCTTACATGAAAAAATATTTAATTTTTCTCGATTCTAAAATTACAATAATTTTTGCGATAACTACCAAGCTTGCAAGCGTGCTGAATCATAGAATGCAAGAAGTTATAGATTTCAAGATTAATATCTTCACCAGCTCTAGGCATCCTCGCGGATAATCTCGTGCATATTTTGTACGCTAACAAAAGACTGGCTAACTTAGAAAAGCTAATAGGACACATGTTTACAAGAGCATTTTTTTCTTTGATTTGAGATTCCGGAACGACTCTCACATGTTATTCTATATATGCTACAAAAACTAATTGGGGAAGAGAACAAGAGGAAGAGAATCTCCTTTTCCTTGAGTAAAGAGTATTTATCGATATCTAACGATAATAAACATTCAATGTATCTCGTACTTTCCTATGTACAGATATGCATATGGCATATTACTAACAAATACAGTTGTCATACAAAAGAGAAATACCGTGATTCCGCCGTACAAAGGATGTAGTAGCCTAGGGGAAAAATTTTTTTTCGCAGATTCACTCACTAACGTGATGATCAGAGAGTTCAGTATTCCAGTCATGGCGGAGGACGCCAACTGATGAAGAAACTCCAGGCACATAACGAGCTCGTACAACGGCGACTCGTTGCACTCGAACGGAAGCTGCATCTTCAGCGTGAATTCGCGAACAGGCGTGTCGATCGCATCGGCCTCATAGTCGTCAGTATTGGATACGAGAACGCCGATGCCGTAACTAAACGCTCCCATCGAATGAAGACCGATGATCACGTTGGAGAAGCGCCGTGACAGATTGGCCTTACTCGTCATGGTATGCACGTCGTTCACGGTGGCTTCCTTCCAATCTGAGACCATCGCAGCTAGGGCGTCGTAAAATATACTGCGACAGTTTACTCTATTCGTTTACTCTATAGATAATGATTCGCGCTAAGATGGAAACAATTAGAGAAAGCAGACTGATCCTCCGAACGCATATTTAACGGTAAATATAAATATTCTTTACATATTAAAATATGCATGAATATTATTGCAATAATATCATCAAGCAAAACAAGACAAAGAGAAACCCTCAAAGATAAAAATTATGTTAAGTTCCTTTCTCTTCTATAAATCAATTTTTTATATATAAAAAAATAGTTTTTATACTTTCACAAGAATATAGATAGGAAAAGATACGGGATATAAAATTGTTATTTGAGGGAGAAAAAACTTTTGTTATCATACGAATAAATAAATAAGAATTTTTAAGAATAAAGTACAAATATGACAGTCACAGTTTCCATCTTCGAGTGAGAGGCACGGTGTATAAAATGTTTTCTTACCGACTATTCAACCATAATATAATCAATTTCAGAAGCATCACAGTGTATTCCATAGTGACGCTTAAACCGTCCAAAAGATGCGAGAGATCTCTTGTTCCAAAGTGGATAACAATCCACCAGTACTGACAAGTCTGTATTATGCCTATGGTGAATATCCAGCCGCATCGAAACAATAATGGGTACGGCGCGTTTGGCCAAATCCCGACAATTCGAAGACCAATTTGTATCGAGAGGGCAACAGAATTTGCAACCATCGTTTTACCGCGTCTTGCGTAGCACAGTTTACCGAATTTATACCGAAATTTACATGTATTAGCGTGAAATTTGACCAAGAATTCGGCAGCAAAGTAATCCAAAATACACCTGTGATTTCGCTAACGTTGTAAAGTCACGGACATCAAGATACGTATAACTCTGAAATGACTCTAGAATAGCGAGTTGATCACGTAAAGCTTGAGACGACTAGACGCAGCCGTAGCAAATCACCGACCAATTGTAACCGATCGAAAATACAAGAGTTATACATGAGGCGGAGGGAATTAAAGTTGCAGCAATCAAGCGATGATTACGAAGAGTTGCAAGATCGAAAAGATATAATGTTGTTTTCATTTTATCGTAAAAAATGTCGATGGCAAGGAGAAGAAATATATTATTTACTTGAAAAATGCAAGAGATGTCTTTTTCTACGCTTTACGCGAGAGCAAACGCTTAGAATCTACCATAATGGGCCGTCATAATGACGAACAATTTTCCAAGAAATATGGTGGAAATGGCACCGATCATGCGCGCGTTGATGTTTCCAAGCGCGTACAGTATGCAAACGACGATGTCTATAGAAGTGCAGTGATATCGCGGACTGCGCGTGAAAGAGAGTTTCAGATTCCCGGTTTTTAACGGTTTTAATAATGAAATTTTTGGTAAATATATACTAATATATAGTAAAATTGTTCTTAATTAAAACAGCACAATAATTTTTCATTTTTTTTTTATATACGTTCATTCTCTTGTATCATGGTCAGATATTTGATCCAATGAAGAGGAACAAAGAACGGCAACAATTCACACGCTAAAAATAATGTTATAGGTGAGATAGAATTATATTAACTAAACGGCTTTTCTCTGTGTCATATTATCAAGTCGTTTAGTATAATCCATTTACAGTAGGAAATGGATAATACTTTGACATTCACAGCCAGTGTATACAGTTTTATATACGCTTTATCGGCATCAATACATTGCATATAAAACAGACATATACGACGCAGAGGCTTTCAAACTCTGAAAAATTAAATAAAATGTAATGAATCAATTTACTCTGTAGTAAGTAGATTTCAATTAAATAAAACAGTTTAATCATATTATAAACAAAATAAATGATATAAATTATGTTTAATCATATCTGTTTTTTAACAATTGTTACACAAATAATGTAAAATAAGTATCAAATTTCCAAAATTACTATTACACGTGATATATTGTCAATTTTATTGTCCTTAAATTATATTATCCCGTTTCAAATTAAATTAATTTAATTAGCTGTCCTTTCATAATTATACTTGGAAACATTTAAGTGCTAAATACGAACAGCCAATATTGATCTCGTAAACAGTGCATTGTCATCAAATTATAATTTAAATGTACATTACGATATCTATTCTTAAATTTATATATGCGTAACTATAAAAAAATCCACAGTTCCGTCATTACAGAAATCTTACGTCTGTGAATCCTTCCAACGATAAATCCATAAATTTTCCCGCAGTGATCGTCAGCCGCCTTTGCGATCTCATTATCACAAACAGCAGAATACGACTATCTCGAGGCTTGAGATCGTACCAAAGCGATTCGTATGTCGTATCAGCGATCGTTCTGCTCTAGAATGCAAACGAGGGACAGGTACGTGGAGAAGGATGGAAGAATGAAAAACGCGAAGCCAGGTGCGTCAGGTGCGTCAGGTGCTTCGGCACTCGCGAGCGCAGTGCTTTATTATCGCGTAAGTATTAGCCCATTACTTTTACACTAGCAACATAACTTAATGGCTTTTTTTTGTGCGAAAAGATTCTCTATCGTGGTGATTTCAGATACTCACTTTATTGCTGATATATTCGCCAGCGAAACAAAAGATAAATGCCTCCAAGGTGATAGCAAGGTAGAAAAATACAGTCTTTACCAACATCCTGATACCTTCGTTTGTGCCCAATGACTGTAAGCCAAGAAGATGATCAGGAAGAACGTTCGACGATTGCTATAACGCAGAGGTCTCAGACAACAAGGGAGCAACAAGTGGATAATTTTCCCTCTCCCCTATCATATGCGGCCCATAACGGGCCCCCGATTAATTCTGTAGCTTTTCAGCAAAGTTGATTCCTCCTTTGACATCACTATATCGAAACAGTGCTCGTACATTCAAAAATCGCTTTTAATTGTACACATATATGTAGGTAAGTCAAATATAAATCGAACTTTTTCCAAAACATTTTATTGGATCAAAATATTTCCAACGCACACCCAAATCATTTTTCTACATAATTTCCATTAACATCTAACGGCTTCGGACACATCCCACTACTTTTTATGACACGGAAATAAAAACTGACAATCCGGTGACAAAAATGCTTAGATTTTAGTAGAAACTATGTAGAAAAATTACTTGGGTGTGTGTTGGAAATATTTTGATCCAATAAAAATGTTTCGGGAAAAATTCGAATTATATTTGACTTGCCCACGTATAAGACAAACCTTGTATTTATGCTGTTAAATGCGACATTTAATCCGCATAAGTGTATGTAAATCTGAGACCACTGTTATAAAGTATTAACAGATGATATTAAAAAGAAAAATGTGTATAAAACGAAGCGGTGTCTTAAAATGCAATTGAAATTTTATGTTATTATCCGTTCTTAATTAAATGTATAAAAGCCCAAAGTACATTCAACATGCATGTATAAGTAAAATAATATATATACACACACATTGCAATTTGTTATAAAGCGCAATGATTAATAAAATTAAAAAAATTAGTGAAAAAAATTTCAAGTATGTACGAGATGAGATATACTTAAAAAATTTTAATACAACGAATATTTGCAGATCGGATACTTACAGTTGCTATGAGAAACCCGATGCAACATATGATCATCGTATTCGATATAAATTGCATCAGCGCGATAGGGGAGAAAAGATTCTCGATGTTGTCCGAAAAAGCAATAATCTTATGATGTTTATTGATTAAGGATCTCACAATAGCAGTAGATAAACCATGTTTATTATCCTTAGGATAAATCTCTTCTATCTGCTGTTGCATAATGTCTATTTGTCCACCAATGTGCAACATCTACGCATATCATGATAATTATTCAGTTATGAGTAATATTGACTAAGCATACATTTAAACCAATAAAGCATCAGGAGCTCAAGACAGAACGTGGTCACGTTCGTCCATTACGGGCAGGAAGGTGGAATAACCGGAAGCGAAATTACTCAACCCCTAAAGACTGCACGGAATCGTGAAAGACCCGACATTACATTGACATGCGCAAAGATCGCGGATCGAAATGGGAATCGATCAAATGGGAAGAATGACAGATTTAAGAGAGGGGATATATGAGACCCTTACTATATAAGAGGGAGGTACAATATAAGAATATATGATCTGGCAATCGATCGCTCTTCGGGATCGAATTTATTAGTCTTTGCATGACGCGTGCGTTCTCTATCGTATCGTTTCGCGTCCTTTAATTTCTTCCACTTTATTTCATTTTTCTTAAACCAAGCATTTTTTTGACTTCACATATCCGTAATAATACAAGTATCGGCGCATTATTAATTATTATTTATCAGTTCAAAATTTTAAAGAAAAAATGTTTATAGAGAAATATTTGCCCGATTTTTGGTTGATATTTTTATTACCTTTGAAAAAAACAAAATACTGGTTTATTTAATTACCAGTAATTTGATTCTCATATTTAATATAATATTTCCTAGAATAGATTTTCTTTATTAAACTTCCTTTTTTCTTATGTAACTTAACTAAAAAGAAAAGAGAAAAAATTCTAGGATACAGGTTCCGTAGGGAAATTATATTACATGCATCTACAATATTTATTATTTATTATCACAATCTTGACCTATTGTGTGTGAATCTTATCATGGAGACATCTTCTAATTAATGCATCTTGCATTTGCGTTTCATCAAAAAGTTGAAAAAAATATTATGTTATTAAAATTATAAAAATTACAAACTGTGACATATAAATAACACAATAAGAAAGATCATAAATGCTGTTGATAATAACTTACCAAAGTAACGATTAATGCATCGAGCATACCAATAGTGGAGGCAACCGCCATTAAATGAAGGAATTGGACGCACGCCACAATCTCGTAGATTGGCGATTCGCAAAAAACGAAAGGCAATTCCATCTTTATAAGCAATTGGCGACAATCGTCATTGATCGGCTTGCGAAAATCGATGGTCGCGATACTGTAAAGCAATACCGCCGTCGAGTAAATACCGATGACCACTTTCGAGTAACGATGTGAGAGGATCGCTTTGTCGATCATGACATACATGCTGGAATACTCATACCAGTCATTGGACATCGCCCTCAGAATATCGTTGAATATTCTGCAATACAACACTTCACAACGTTATGCAACAATAATGTATTTTACATTTGTGAGATGCCGTTAAAATGTGCTTTTGCCAATTCACAAAAGAAGGCGAAGCTCACGGAAGGAAACACGATTTGAATAAATTGATTACCAATATCGTTTATTTTTCATCAAAAATAGAATTTGTAATTATCAAACATCAAATATCTATATTAAAAATATATTTTTATATAAATTATATACATATTGGTGCCACATAAAAATATGGCAATTTTTCAAATCAATGAAAAAATATAGAGAACACATACCGATTATTAATCCATAGGATAATCAGCTTGAAAAAAAGAAGGTTGTACGGTAAGGTAGTGCTTAAACCATCTATCAGATTCGGCAGCTCCTCGATTTTGAAGTGCGTCAGAAGATATTGATACTGGAAGATCAGCCCTGTTCCCATCACAATCGACCAAAGTAATCTAAAGATAATAGAAGAATTTGGCCAAATCCCGGTGAAACGGAGGCCGATTTCAACCGGTCGACTGACAGTGCTGGTCGGTACCATCGGCGCCGTTTCCGTTCCGAACGAATCCCGAGCAAAAGTATCTGACGAAGCTACGTACGATCGCTGCGAGCTTACCGGAGGATGAGCTTCCAGATGTTAACATGAATCTCAGATGCAGCCCCACTTTAACAGCCACCGACCAATCGCGAACGCTAGACGTGTATTTTCGTCAGAGTGCTTAGGAATGCAGGAAAAAGTTGCCGCGATCGAACGATGATTGCAGACTTCGGGCAAGGAATCGGCGAGAGTGGTACTTGGTAACTTCCGGAACAGGAAAACCGCCTGTCTCGCTGTTATTGCAGGTGATTTACTTTAAAAATTCAAGCAGAAATAGGGAAAAGCGCGATGCTTCAGTGCAAAAACGTAAAAATTGTCGAAGTGACCGTCGTGATCGTCAAGAGAAGTTTCCGGAACAAAAGATAGTGGTGAATCTTCGCGGACGATCGGCAGAAATGCATAAAGAAGTGCAACAGAGAATGAGAGAGGCAAAGAAAAAGAATTGACTTCCAAAATGTATGTAATCACGGTTTATATTCATGTGCACGATTTAAAGTGATCCTGGAATCAGGAGTATATCTTATATGTTGGGAAACTGACACATTTATCTGACGCTTATATCTACATTTACCCTGAACGAGAGAGAAAATTTCGATAAACACCTGAATTTTGTACAATGCGAAAGATAAACATGGTAGAATAAATGCTGCTATATATTTTTAAATTATAAGGATACATTTAGCGTGTAAATCTTTGCATTCCGCTCTTTTTCCTTTTCCCGAAATTTATAAGGAAAATGTGAAACGTGTATAAAGGAAACGACAACTGAATAAAACGTAAAAATAAATTTATCTGACGCTTATATCTACATTTACCCTGAACGAGAGAGAAAATTTCGATAAACACCTGAATTTTGTACAATGCGAAAGATAAACATGGTAGAATAAATGCTGCTATATATTTTTAAATCATAAGGATACATTTAGCGTGTAAATCTTTGCATTCCGCTCTCGAAATTTATAAGGAAAATGTGAAACGTGTATAAAGGAAACGACAACTGAATAAAACGTAAAAATAAAATATTCATATACTATATAATAACCATGTAATGATAATAAAATATAGATATACATATATGTATATATATGTAGACTATATATAGACTTCGCAGTAGATATTTTTTGCTGATTAAGACATTGCAAGCAACACCGATACATAAGATGCTGAAGCTTTTAAAGTCTGAAATATAATATTGATTTTATATAAGAAGAACATTCTATATATTAAGTAAAAAAGAACATCGTATATAACTAAAAGAAGATGCACTTTCTCAAATATCTTACGTCCGCAAAAACTTTCAAAGACAAATCGTTAAATTTCCCGATTGTTAAAGTCAATCGTTTCTGTGATCTTAGCATTAAAATCAATAAAATCCGACTTTCACTCGGTTTCGCGTTGTACCAAAGAGCCTCGTAAGCTGTATTTGCAATCGATTTACTCTGTGAAAAAGAGAAAAATCGTTAACAAACATAAAATATTTAAACAGATCGCTATATATTTTGTAAAAAAAACATCAGCCTTTTCAAGATTATATTATCATGTTGAGAGAGATTCGTGCAATAAAATAATTTTTTGCAAAATAAAAATTATTCTTTTATAACACTAATATTTATGAGACAGAGGCTTATTTAAACCTTATTGCTAAGATGTTCTCCAGCAAAGCAAAAAATAAAAGCTTCCAGAGTGATAGCAATGTAAAAAAAAAGAGACTTTAACAGCAAGGCATATCCTTGATGGGTTTGGATAGTCTGAAATATCAAATCGTTACTACCAGGCGTATGCATACATATCGTTTCATTAATACAAAATATTCGTAGACGAGACTCACTGTCACGATCGCGAATGCTATACCACATATGACAAGTGTATTCGTAAGAAACTGCAACAGCGCGATGTAAGAGAAGAGATTCTCGATATTATCCGAGAGCACAATAATATCTTGATGCTTGCGAATAATTGCGCTTGTTGCGTCCTTGTACGACTTGTACTCACGTTTTCCCGAAAATAGCTCGAGCAATCCTCGACACACAATATCTATCTGGCCACTTACGTGTAGTACCTAAAATCAAGGTAGTACTGCGTGAAAGCAAATGGGTCTTACGATTTAGAGAAACGACTTAGCAGATCTTTACATTCGAAATGTGATATGATTATTGCTAATACACGTAGCCAATACAAGTGTTTTAACATCAATTTTTAGGCAAATTTAGAAAAAAAAAAGATCAGAATAATTGTTTATACAACTAAACAATATTAATATAAATCTAAAGAAAGAGAGAATATCAAAGAGAGCGAAAAGAGCTTACCAGTGTTATAACTAGCGCATCCAGCATCCCAATTACCGAGGCGTTACTCAGTAACTGAACAAATTGAACGAACATAACGATTTCATAAACAGGAAAGAATTCGTAAACAAAGGGGAATTGCATTTTAAGAAAGAGCTCCTTTTCAACGGAATCAACATTGATATTGTTAAATTCTATTATTACGGAGATGTAGACTATGACGGCCATAAAATATAAGCTGATAGTCAACATCGAGCAACGATGCGAGAGATTCGCTTTATTCGTCATGATACGCATGTTGTAAGCTATGGAATTGCAGTTGCGCCAATCCCGCGATATCGATGTTAAAATATCGTTAAATAATCTGAAAACATTATCCTTAACGTATATCACACAAATTAGATGTTCATCTAACTAAAATTATGGAAAAGAAAATTGTAACTCTTTGCGGATATGGTATTCACTGCCGATGGATAACTAATTTCTTAAGCTTCTTTGTCGATTTTTTTATCGATAAGATAAGCCAAAAAAATCGTCATATATGATCAACGACTTAATAGAAGACATTTTCGGCCTGTATATCGAAAAATGATTATATATAACAAAATATCTTACCTCTGATTCAGCCAAAGAATAATGAGTTTCAAGCAAAGCAAACTGTAAGGCAGCGAGGTGCTCACGCTGTCTACCAGATTTGGGAAATTATTAGTTTTGATGCAGGCGATGATATATCTGAACTGAAATATTTGCGCGAGACTTAAAGAGATCGTCCAACAGATCCGATATAACATGCTGCGCGGGGAACCGGGCCAAATCCCGATGGCTCGCAGCCCGAATTCGACCGCGGGACTCACGGTGGTCGTGAAACCCATTTTACATTAACTTCCGATTAACGAGACGACTTCTCTTTGACAATATATAAGCTCCCTTAATATCGCCCTTAATGGTAGATGTCCAAAAGTTACCGCAATGTTACTAGTTTGATACGACGTAGGGAATCTCACCGCTCGCCATGCAAGTCGAGTAATCCTCAAGGATTCCGGAGGGGTCGTCGCCCAAGCACGAGCCCTCCGCGGTGGTCGTCGACCGTTCGGAAATTATTCATCGCACATACGAATGGTATATTATAAGAGAAGAAACTACAACCGTATGATTTCAGACTTTTTCTCGACGAAAAGAAGAGATATCGAAATAATAAGTTGTGCGCTTTACATGTCGAGTATCATTGAGGCCGCCATGTTATTTGCTTTAAAAATGCAGAACGGTTGCTCTTTTGCTACTGACAATGAGATATGGTCAAAAGCGAGACGGAGGACTTCGCAAAAAAGGGAATCGAACATTCTCGGCACGACCAGCGTCAAGAGAGTGCAGATTTCTTGTCCCGAGTTGTTCTCTACATATATCTAGTGCTGTATGTGCAGTGTTAAAAAATAATTCATTACTACATAATATATATTAATCACAGAGACATACATATAAAATGAGCTTATTAACAAAAAAAGAGTGCTGATTGTTGTGATTCACATAGTGTTCTTCATATTAGTGAACAAATAAATTTGTTATAAACCGAAATTTCGGTTTCCTTGTCTCTTGATCAATTGACAAACTTATCTTTATCCTAAAAATAAACAGCGAAAAATGAATAAAGTCAGAAAAAGTATCTTTTTTACACAATTTTTAAATAATTCTTTATAATTATTTCTATTGTTATTGATTAAGATAGTGTCGAAGCATTTATTGTACCACAACGAGTTAATTTTAGATAGCAATATCTGTACGCATTATTCCTTTTTTAAATTTCAATATATATGGCATATAATATTTTAATAATGGTGTATAACATCCGGCAATGTAAAATATCGCCAAAAGTGATGATCCAGAATTGTCCTGATAGTTATGACTTACCAATGATTTAAAATATGTCAAGTCAAATATCTGGCAATACTCTCAATACTGGCAATATCTCTTCCTCAAAGTTCCGTTATGATATACAAAATTAATTCAAAACAAAATTCGATAAAATTTATTAAAATAATTTCGCGTGTCTTATTGAGAATTATGTAATTATCTGACAAAAGGCCGCAAAGTAATATATATAAAATAAGTAAAACGTTAATCGTAAAATTAAGGTCTCTTTTCAGCATGGAATTAACTCACTAACAATAAGAGCTTTCGGCA
>NW_021849616.1:1621121-1635293 GCF_003651465.1 Formica exsecta | reverse complement strand
ATTCCCAACACAAATGCACAATTGTTGTTTGAATTGCAGGAGAAATTGCATGACAGACAATTTAAGGCGATACACTTGAACAGTACAATTGCATTTTAACAATAAGTCGTCTTTCTTTGACAGATTGTTCATAATATGTTCTTTCCTCAGCTCTAACATATTACTTGCTCCATAGAAAAGCAAACACACTAAATACACTCCATTTTGAAATTGCTCATTGTCATCGTCTGTGTTTTTGAACAAGCGGATGCGCTTTCATTCCGATTTTCCGTCATTGTCATAAAAATATTAAGTAATTGATATTGAATTTCATGCGGCATATATGTGTAAATTCTTAATATATAAAATAAACGCAATAACAAATTTTTCAATAAAATAAAATTATTCTTAAAAAAATCTTGTTTAATTTCCTCAACGCAAAAAGCGCATCCATTTATGTATATGACAATTTATTACCATGTAAAGTGTTTAAGATATTAAAATTTACAATAAATAAAATTTATATTTTTTTTTTTATTTCAGATTGTACCGTCCGTCCAGTCAAAGAATATTCAATTTTAGGTTGTAAAAATTAAACTCAAAAAGTCTAGGAAGTTCGACAACGCTTGAGAACCGATGTAAATGAAGACGTACTAGTACTGACAATGAGTTGCACGGTGACTAGCAGCAAATCGTTTGAAGGATGCGTTGCAGGAATTTGTATGAGGAATCCGTCCAAACGCCTATCAGCCACAAAGTGAATTCCATCGGGTTACGCACCGACGGTATTCGTGAGTATCGGTTCTCTCTATCTACACTTCTCGACAATTGATTAATTCCGGCAATTGTTACAGCTAGTCGCGGATATGTGAAACCGTCGTGAAACCGAAGTATTTCGCAGTTTTATCACGTCCTTTCTTTTGAAAGAGGTTCCTTTGGACCTTTCCTGATTGGGCGCGACTGTCCATAAGTCATGTATACTACTGATGACGGATGAAATCGTACGGTTAACTGTACCATAAAAACTGTCCATGAAGGACTAGTTGATCCCGAATGTAGAAGCAGCGAATAAAGTGCTGCTTGTGCGCTCGGAATCACTATCATTCGATTGCAATTGCCAGGTCGAAGACCATTGTATGAAGCGCATCTAAATGTGTAACGACCGCTTCATCAACGATCCTCGGAAAAAGGCAATTGTCGGAGATAAAAGGCGGGCTGATCGTGCGTATTTTATCAAATTTTATGTCGCTAGTTATACGATCACGAGACATAGGCTTTGCACGATTATAATTTATTGAATTACTCTCATTCTCTGTGGACTCGAGCATTTGAAAAATCAAAATATCTACAGATCATCTACAGATTATGAAATATAATAACAAATCGTTCAATTTGTCGTGTTTATTATGCATTCACATTACGTCTGAGCAATATTTTCGTAAATTGTGTAATCGTTTTAGAGCAAATTAATATTTTACATTAATTTTGGAATATATTGGGAATTAATTAAATGAAACGTAAATTTTAAATGTATACTTGTTCATATATATATCTCTACGTGTAAAAGAGATGCATCGCGTATGTATAAAAGAAATATAACTCGGAAAGAAATATTACTTTTCTGAAATTGTTCCCTCGGTTTTTCAATCTAAAATAGCTGTGCAACGAGTGAATAAATATTGTGCTTGCATGAATTCATGTCTGCGAGAATTCTAGCACTTCTGATCGGCTTCCACGATGTGACATAACGTGACAATTTTACAACTGCGCATGCAGAACGATGAGAGCCTCTCTTATCCTTCTCCTCTCCTATAAAGTTACATCAGGTAATAAATTTTATCCGTATCAACGGCAGAGTGGATGCGCTACTTCCTCCCGACGAGCGCAGATGTAAGATTCACGTATTTCATATAAATGTATACATCACTGCCATTTTGAAGAGAAATGTATCGCGTGAAACAATTCCTTTGGAAGAGCGCGATGATAAACGTCATTCTCCTCTTCTCTCGTTCCTCTAACTTTCTGCCAGCAAAAATAAAAGAACGAGAAACACAACGCAGGATATAATGTATCACGACAATTGTATGTTACGGAAATGCTCTTGGCGAAAACCGACTTGATTCTGAAAAATTCTCAATGAAAGATTACAATAATCTTTGCATTTTTGTAAACCAAAACTGTTATCGGGCATTTGATATCATAAAACTTATTTTTCGAGAAGTTATTCACTTAAGAGAAATCGCAGATAGATATATACCGAATTATATTCGTTAGTTGCGTTTCGCGCAAAACGTGTCATAATCGCTCCTATAAATCATCCTTGCAATTAAGTTATTGCAAACTGCTAGACGTTGTTCGGTCATCATGCGCGGTCTCATAGGAAATCATAATATCGGCAGATAGAAAGTATTGCGAACACATACGAAATAATGCGCAAAACTGCTGTAAAAATTTACGCGCGCTTTGGGACGCGAATTCCAGTAGAATAGCAAGAGATTGAACGATATCGGGTCAACTTCGATACCAATTCTAGGTTTAAATGCGTTTCATCGATAAATCCTCAATTTTAAAAAACTCAATATAAATATAAATATGTACTTATGATATTTTTAAATCGTATATTATTTTGTAGAAAATTTTAATTTTATTCCAGAGCGTGAAATTTTTTCTTATAGAATCTATCCCTGTTAGTTTTACAATTTCGCGATATAGATTTTTCTGATTCTTCCTCAATGAATGATAAAACTTCGACAATTGAATGAAAAAAAAATAGAAATTCGAAGATGTATGAAATACTAAATTCAACTTTTTGTTATACGAAAATTATTAATAATCTTTTAATTTCAATCAGGATCGATTCAGAATAACAATATTTTTTAGTACAACAAATTCTTAAGACGCTTTCTAGATTTCCAAGAAAACATCAGATTTTTGAAAATATATTTTTTATTGAATTCTTATAAATAGTTCATAATCGCTATCGAAGGAAAGAATATGTGGATGTAAATTATTGAAAAAGTGGACAAGAGTACAGATGAAAATCACATCCCATGGCATAACAAATTGGAATTGTAAATATATATATTTCCCTGTATAAAAATATAATGTACAAATTGATTCATTTTTAAACTAATATCAAAAAGTAGTAACAATAGAACACTGTTATACAAATGTTCCTCTTCGCATCCGAGAAACATTTTATTTCTCTTATACTTTCAATAGAAAAGTATATCGCAAAGAGATCTAGGAAGAGAACACATAGATTTCTCATCAAATTAATGTATCACATGATGTTTCCCAATCTGTTCAACGATCCAAATAGACATTATCCTAGCAAGTAATAAATTTTGTAAATTGCCCGTCAATGGAGAAGAATTTTATATATGTACAATTACGAAATTGACGTATGTACACCAGCACACGATAAAAAAGATATAAATCGCCCGTTTCTTTATCGAATTAATTTCGAATCGTATAAACTGTTTGAATCAGAAATAATTACACTATTTGTGCAATATATTCAATAATTATACCATTGTGTAACGCACGAAATTCAGAAAACTCGTTGCATATAATCATTAAAAATACCCAATTATATTCGCAGGATCGAAAACATAATTACGATACCACGATATATCTACGGTTCGTCGAAAAAGATATAAAGCCAATATTGAGCAATGAAATAATTATCGAACATTGCACGTTCAAACGCATTCAACGACCGAATTCATTAGTCGACCGAATTTACATGCCGTTGTAAGCTGGCCCGCCGCCACCCTCAGGCACGACCCAATTGATGTTTTGGCTCGGATCCTTGATGTCGCAAGTCTTGCAATGAATGCAATTCTGCGCATTTATCTGCAATCTCTCGCCGTCTCCGCTTTCCAATGGCACGAATTCATAAACACCTGAAAGCAGATTACACATACGCGTTTCGAACTTACAAAACCGACATGCATCCCGGCATCTTCCAATCCGAACGATTGCACCGGAGGATCGAGATAGATATGTACCGGAGGTAAATATATATCCGGAAATCACCGAAAAATCATTCGACATGCTAAGCAACAAAATTTACTATTTTAAAATTTACTAATATAATAATACGATAAATTAATTCACTACTACTCTATTATTTTCATGCATTACTGTTGTACGAAAATATTAAAAATCTCGCGATATGAAGAACGCTTTATTCGGTACGATTTATTCAACAGATACGTATATCCTCGACTCTGCGGAGTGTGAGGTTTACACCGCGAAGGTCACATCGTGTCCTCGGCCAGACAGTCGATAACCTGGTCCCCACCATCTTCCAGACGGCGCAGCTATCCTGTAGGAAAGCTCCCAGACGAGCTTCTCGCCAATGCCCCGGGTCCGTGAAGGGAAACAGGAAGACGTAACCCCAGAGACGGAAAAGAGAGACCAGAGAATGAAGAAGGAATACGTCGTAAAAATCAAGGGTGGGTGTTCGAGGAACAATGGTACAAGGATAGACGCATAAATTTATCTAGTTCGAAAGCAACATGATGTGTATAGAATGTCCATATAAACTTTCAGACATAAATGACAGAGTTTAAATGAAAAAAATGCCGATTGTTGCAAAGTTGTAGCACCAATAGATTTCGAATCGTACAAGTTTCAATAAGTCAGAATATCGAGAATTTGACCAAATAATAATTGTAGGTTGACAACAATCGAGAGTTACAAAATTCTGTTCAGCTCTCTAAAAATTTCGTATGAATTTTACTCCGCTAGGATTTTAATTTTAATAAAATTCCAAGACATTTAACATTCAAAGAAAGAAATTATGACAACCTATCATTAAAAAAATCAATATCTCAGATTCATAAAAAATATGATGAAATTATTATTAATGTAATATAATTTAATTTGATTGCAATCGCCCTGTCTATAGATACAGATCGCTGTCTAGACAAACATACTAATGTAATTTCTCGTAGCAATGACGATCCTTGCGTTTCTTATTATATATCTCTAATTCAATCCCAGTTTTTGTACTGTGAATGTAGTACTGGCTTTGAATTTCTCGTATTGCAGCAACAACAGCTCGACAATTTTCCGTAGTATAATTATATAATATTATTAAATTTAATGATAATTAGAGTTGCATTATGTATGTGACGCAGAAATAATTTTCCTGAACTAAAGGTATGTTTATTCTCTTTTATTAAATATGTCTTATGAAAAGAGAATAAACTTCTTTAATTCAGCAAAATTATTTTTGCGTTGCGTACATAAGGCAACTTATATGTAATATGAGAAATTACATCCATGTTATGATAATATACTACAAATTTTAAAAGATCAATGACTAATTCTATGAATAAATCGAAACACCTTTCATTATTAATGATATATTACAGGATCAATGATAGAAATTGTCAAAGAACAAAGAGAGAAAGGATAAATCGGCGGCAAGGTTGTTGGCCGGAGCTACAGAGCGCTGTTCGATTTTGGGGATTGAGCTTGGTCCGGGGTTGTCTAGCCATGCGGGGGTTGTCCGGGTGGCTCAGGTTCAAGGACACAACGGTCGATAAACCCCCGACAAGACTGGAAAAAGGGAGGGGACGGAGACATGGTTTGAGGGCGGAAGAGGAAGGAGCTGGATTGCCTGCAGACTGCGGAAATTTATCGCGGACAAAATTGATCGCTTCGTAATATTCTTAAAATGCCGAATAATTTTACATAAAAGAGATTTTCGCGAACAAGAGAATTTATATTAGTTATATGTTTTATTAAACATATTAATATAAATTCGCTTTTCGCTGAGTTAAACGTAAAACTTATTATAATTGTAATAAATCTATTTAGCTTTCAACTTTTTTACTTCTTACATGCATACACGACTTTACACGAATATTTGATAAAATCATATATGTACGTAAGAAATAAAAATGTTGAAAGCTAAATAGATTCATTGCAAATATAATAAATTTTATGTTTACCTCAACAAATTTTAATAACAGATCCTAAAACGGACTTCACCTTTTTTCAATGGATACATAGCAAGCAATTTGTCTACCGGAAAAAATTCAAAAAAATTACTTTAAAATTTTTTGTGTCTATTCAATATTAAAAAATGAAATGAAATAAAAGTAGTAGAGTATAAAATTACGCGGAACAAACTTCGCAATGCAGTAAATTTATTTTTTCATCATAATGTATTGAATTTTTCTATTTATACCAATAACCTAAGCTTTTTAAACATTCTTGAGTAAATTGATTTCAATTAATAAGCGCTTTTAGCATTCGCGCGGAACAAATACTTGTATTTTATTAAATACATCTAATTCAAATCAAGCACAAACAAATAAGAGATAACTGTGAAATACATTTATATTTTGTAATTAATAAATTTATTAACGTAATTATTAGTTAATTTCTTGGAAACACAAAAGTTTTTAAAGATTGTTTTTTTATTTAATATACTTCCTTCAGAAATTGTAATGCTGCAAAGTTAGCTTTAGTATTCAAAAGGAAATTAAACATGCTCTCCAATGTAAACAATGCTTAGCTTAAGTATCCAAAAAAAATTAAACATGCTCCCGAATGTAAAAAGCTCATTAAAAATAAATAAACAAATGAGACAAATAGAATGGTGAGACAAATATAAACATATTTTCTTATATCTAACCGTTCTTTTTAGAGATCAATACTTTTTCGCGAAATAAACTCGCTAAATGTATCCGTGCAAGAGAATATAATTTTTATCATTAAAATCTATTCAATTAGTAAAATAGTTTATTTTGTTATTGTGTTTTAATAGGTTATTTTGAAGAAACTTTCTTAGCTGGATTTGACTTCTTTGGTTCAAACACGTAATTCATATGCATTCATTACACAAAAAAAGGAATAAATAAATTTAAAAAAAAACATCTATAAAATTTCTTAATTTAAATCTATTATCATTGGTATTAAGGTAATTTGTCAGAAGATAATGCATCTACATTCTGCAGCGTAGAATTCATAAACAATGTTAATAGCAACAATAGTATTCTACTGATGTATTTACTAAAGTAAAATAAATCATGCATAAATTAACTTACCAGCAGGACAAAATCGCCCTTCCGGACCAGCAAATTCAACTAGATTTCTCTTCACTGGAATAGTATCATCCATTAAAGTTAAATGGGCTGGTTGATCAGCTTCGTGATTGGTACCGGTTAGAGCCACTGATGATAGAAGATCGAAGGACACTTCATTATCCGGTTTAGGATATTCTATGGGCGTCGACTCAGCTGCAGATTTCAGCTTCTTATAATCAGGTCCTGTGAACATAATAAATAGAAAATAAATTCCAAAAATATTTTAAAAATTCGGTATTTTTCAAAAAACCTCTTCAAATATAGAAATTGTAGAAATTTCTGCTTACCTCCATGGGAAAAAGTCCACGGCTCCTTTCCACCCATTAACATGGAAAATCCTGAATACATCAAGCCACCGTAAAGTCCAAGAGAAGAATGGAAACTGGGCCTCATGTTTCTTACAGCTTTCAGTTCCTTATAGATCCAACTATTTTTTATTTTATTTGTATATGTTTTCGGTTCTAAACCTTTCGTCGATGAAATATTATTTTCTGCGTCTATAATCGCTTCAACAACGCTTTCTGCAGCCAACATGCCACTTTTCATAGCGTTATGAGTTCCTTTAATTTTGGGCACATTTAGAAAACCTGCCGTACATCCGATAAGGCAACCACCAGGAAATTGAAGCTTGGGAATGGATTGGAATCCACCTTCCACTAATGCTCTAGCACCGTAAGCTATTCTGTAATTAGGAAGAACAAGTGTAAGAATACAAAACCATGTAATCAAAATAAATTTCTTATTACAAATACCAACCTTTTTCCTCCTTCAAATGTTGGTCTAATACTGGGATGTTGTTTAAACCTCTGAAACTCTTTGAATGGAGATAGATAGGGATTGGTATAATCCAATCCTACAACAAAGCCTACAGCAACTAGAGGTATTTCTTCATTCAGATGATATAAAAATGATCCGCCATATGTATTTCTATTAAGTGGCCAGCCAACTGTATGTTCAACTGCTCCAGGTTTATGTTTGCTTGGCTCTATCTCCCAAACCTACCAAAGATATGTTTTATTTTATAAATATATATTTTTGATATTTAAATTTTTTTTAATTTTGAGAAGTAACTTAATAATAACCTCTTTTAATCCAATGCCATATGTCTGCGGCTCACAATCTTTCCTAAGATTCAATTTCTTTGACAATTGTTTTGTCAGATGACCGTGACAGCCTTCTGCAAATATGGTACATTTTGCATGAAGTTCCATGCCCCGTTCAAATACATCTTTGGGTGAACCATTTTTAGCAATACCAACATCATTTGTAGCTACTCCTTTGACTGACCCATCTTCATGATATAGGACTTCTGATGCGGCGTAACCAGGATACATTTCGACCCCAGCAGCTTCTGCTTGTTCACCAAGCCATGCCACAACGTGTCCTAATCTATACATAGATACACGAATATTTACAGTCAAAATACATTCATTACTTATTAATATCTTTTTTTATACATATAATAAATTTTATTCTCACCTTACTATATAATTTCCATGATTATACATTGGCATTCCTTTAAAAATAGGTATAGATATTCTTTTCTTTTCCGTAAGAAATGCAAATTTGTCTTCCGTAACAGGAGTATTTAGCGGTGCACCTAATTCTTTCCAATTTGGAAAGAGCTCATTCATTGCAATTGGATCCAAACAGGCACCACTAAGAATATGTCCACCGATTGTAGATGCCTTTTCAACAAGAGTAACTCTGAGTTCCTTGCCATACTTCTCTGCCAATCGACGAGCCTGAATAGCTGCCGATAATCCAGCTGGTCCGCCACCAACAATTAAAATGTCGGTTTCGTCCACATACCTCTCCATATTTACATCTAGCAGATAAAGAAGATATTTTCTCTCAATTTTTCTCCTAATATTATTTATATTATCTTCAGAAGTAAAAAAGTCAAGATAAATATTTACCTTTCCATCTTGAATCTGTCTCCCTGGGTATTACTGTGTAATGAGTTGTGATTTGAGGATATTTGGCATCCGAATAAGCTCTCTGGAAAATCCTTTGTAGCCTCTGTACTGTCAAAAAAGCAATCAAAATTAAACTGAACATGCAGATTATTGCATTCGAATTAAAGTATTATGTATTACAATAAGTAACACATTTGCGTACTTATATTTGACGATCGCGAAATAATTCATAATAAAATATATATGTATGAGATAAGGAAGAGTATAACAATTCGAGAATTTCAACATAACACTTGCGAAATTTCAGATTTCAAATCCGTACATTTGCGCAGCCGCGATCGATATATCGATCATGAAACTTTAATAAAATTTCGTATTTTCGCAAATAATTTTTTTTCTATTCATTTAATGCGATAATCTGATATATGTATATATATCACCTTTTGTTATTTCAAATATTTATTGACAAAAAATCCATAAGCTAGATCCATTGTTTTGATTGCATTTTTTACACTCTCCTTTAGCATCAAAAAAAAAAAATAAAATATTCTCGTGCTTTATAATAAAAGAATGGAACCGTATGACAAAGTGTAGACACAGTACAGTTGTAGAAATATGACACGGGAGCAAAGTCCACTCGTGTTTATACTGTTCAACTACCTATCGATTAATATATATAAAAGAAGATAGACGAAAGTCTTTATTACATCAAAAAAACAATTAAAGCCAATACTTATGCTTTAAATAATTTCACATTTATTAACGAAACGTACGAATACTATTTAGTAATCATAGAACGAATAATAAAAATATTTACATACGATTGTACAATATATATTCAACATAATCTTCTTAAGCACAATATTATATAACGTACAATATTCGGTCAATTATTATATCTTTCACTATCGTGTGTGTTTCTCGAAAAGACGTTATTATTCGAATAAATATTCGCTTCTTACTTCACGACGGAAAAGCTGAGCGAACCCTAACCAACATACAGTTGACATTATCGAACACTATAATGTTTGCGTAAAGTTATGCGTCGCTGGAAAAATTTGGATGAAACATCGATACACTTACCAGTGCCGGAAGCGCTGAATACGAAAGCCATAATCGCGTACAAGTGCCGATCAGTGACCAGCGATAATCATAAAAAAAAAAAATAAAAAATATATCCACACACTTGTCACCGCGTTCGCTCAATCGCAAGTAGCGCTTGAAAACGTACGTCAAGTGACATCTGTGCTATGTAAGCCGTAAGCCAATAACAATGCGCGTCGATCGCTCGATACGGTTGTTCGATATCTCGAGCTCGAGAACGTTTCGAGATATCATTCCAGTATCGGTGGCACACCTTGACAGAGATGTTTACCTATGTACGTATTCCGCGTCGAGTCATCGCATCGCATGACGATTCCGTACGGCACGTGAACATCTGCATGCTCGCAGTTATGTGCTTCCATTGTGAAAATACAAGTGCTTTATGGTGATAATATGTCAAAACCAAACATAAGGAAGATAACGGCTGACCCTACGAAATGTAATACAGACTCTTCTCGACGGCCGAGTGTGTTTGAGAGGTTGGGCACCAAACCAGCGATCGCCACCACCTCCGCTCAGAATACATCGGATTATTGCAGAAATTGGGCCCTCAACGGCAGTTGTTCCTACGGCAAGAATTGCAAGTGAGCGCTATATATATTTGTTATAAAAATTTGTTACTGAGAAAAATTTTTTTCTGCAAGATGTATATATACTGAGCAATTTCGCAACTAATCAATTATTAGATTTTACATTATTGATTTATATTATTCTTTACTGAAGCAGACTTATTATAGAGTATTGAACTATATGAATTTTCTGTTTCTCTTCTTTAATTAGATACGCAAATACACATACATTGATAAGCCCATCCAAACGTGCTAAGAAAGATAATGCGATCGCAAGTACATCTGGGGTAAGCACATCACATTTCAGTATTTATAATAATAATTTTATTTGACACAGTATTTTTAGAGTCTTTATCATGCAATAGAATTAATCAGAGTTGAAATTAATAATTGTCTAGCTGTAAACTAAGGATTCTTTTTTGATTCTTGATATTATAGCTCATCGAAGATCCTTTCAAACGGCTTACGTCAAAAATCGTGAAAAAAGCATCTCATAGCCCTGATTTAAATATAGAAGAGTGGAATCAAACAGATCTCGAGTACGAGGACGAGAAGGTATTGGAAAGACGGCGGCAATTGTTACAACGAGAACTGGAATTACAAATGAAGAAGGATAAAGAAATACATGGCAAGGATAAAGTAAAGCAGAAAAAAAAGGCTATGAGCTCCTCCTCCAGTTCGCACACTTCCAGTACATCTAGTAGCAGTAGTAGCTCCAGCAGCGAAGACTCATCTTCTACATCAACGTCAGATTCACGAAAGAAAGTCAAGAAAATCAAAACAAAGAGGCATCACAGCGCTTCCACTGATTATGACGAAGATAAAGAAAAGAAAAGAAAGTAAGAATATACTTATATAATATTCTCAAAATTTGATATGTAATATATAATATAATCATGCAACTGCAATCATCTGTAAGGAAAAGATTTCTTATAATTATATTTAAAATAAGTAATCTATATATTATATCATATTTCAACATTAGTTACATCAAATGTTTTACCTCATTGTAGTTCATTAATCAAATTTGTTTTTATGTAACTTACAGATTGAAGCTCAAGAGATTGGGAGCGAAAAACGACAAAGCCGTCAATAAGAAGAAACGTAAGCTTGAAAACAATTCCACAAAGAAAGATCTTACCACTAAGTCAGTCAAGAAGCATACTCCATTATCTGTATCTAGAAAACATTCTAGCTCATTGCGCGCTAGATCACCCGCGATACAACAGGGATCTACGAGTGGGATTACATCTACATCAGCCGTAGTATTGGGCTCGTCGATTTCCGTAGCGCATCATGCATCATCATCTGGCAAAATACGGGAGAGAAACAGAAGCGAATCGCCGAAAGTGATGAAGGGTAATCGGGAAATGGATAAGGAGGACGGCAGGCATTACAAGAAAGTGCGTGACATAGAGGTATGTTTGTCCAAGGATGCATCTAAATACAAGTCGTTCGATAAAATCAAGGAACAACAGGATAAGGAGAAAAGTCGTGCAAGCGATGAGAAGATCAAGTCGGATGACCGGTTGAGATCCAAGTGCATGGATAAGGATGTGCGTTCGCGTACACCACCGCCACCTCTATCATCATCAGAGCGGTCAGCCAAGCATCAGCACATCAAGGAAAGCGTGCCCTCGAAGGCGCGACGTAGCCGAACGCCTGATAAGACACCGTCAAGAGCGAGACGGGATGTCACCCCAGTAAAAAATCCGGAGAAACGAGGCAGCTCATCGAGTCGTGCGAGAGACGCGGAGAAGAAGGAGCGCGACTCACACAAAAGAGATAAGAGCAAAGAGCGGGAGGACGCGAAAAAAAGCGAGCAGATCTCGAGTAATAAGGCGAAGCAGACAACGAATCAAGACGAAAACTATCGCAGGAGTAACGCAAGCAAGGACAATTTTGACGAAAAGACGTACGGTGGCGACAAGACGCGACAAAAGAGTCGCGAAGGTCAGCGCGAAAAAGACATAAGAGAGGAGCGTCACTCGAGATTGACTCGCGATCAGCGCCAGGAACCTCAGCGCGATAAAGATAAGGATGAATCTCAGGAACGTTGCCGTAACGAGAGGCAGCGAGAGCGAGACCGCGATCGGGATCGCGAGAGGGAACGCGAACGCGACAGAGACAGGGATCGCGAGCGAGAACGAGAGCGCGAGCGCGATCGTGAACGGGAGAGAGATCGAGAGACACGAGAACGAGATCGCGATCGAGATAGAGAAAGAGAAAAGTCTATGAAGTCGCGAGAGAGGGACGTACCTACACTGGTTTCGTCCACGACGTTAAATCTTCCGGCGGATAAGAGTTCGCGTTACAGCAGCAGGATGAAGGAACGACCTTTGAGTAAGGACGTGTCGTTTGAAAAGAACAGCGGGGTTCGCGAGCGAAGCAGAAGCGAACGCGAACGGGAGCGATCCGAGACGAAGGCTCTCACTGAACGGGAACGAAATTCGACGCAATCGCGTCTGGATGGAAGGTATGAAAGAAGTGGCGCCATCGAAAAGGACGCCTCGTCCTTAAATCGCAGTAAGTCAAGCGTAAATTCACCGCGAGATCGCATGGACCGTTTTCGAGAGACATCCTTGGACCGTACGCCTTTACACGACAAGGGTGGGCATACTGTGGCATCGTCAAGCGTCCAATCAACGGCGTCTTTACCGCTGGTGCCTACGACTTCGTCCTCGGCGATTGTGACATCCGCTCCACCGTCGTCTCGCGATCATTTGATGGACATAGTGGACAATCACTATGATAGGGATCGGCACGGAAGGAGGTTTGGCATGAGATACGAACGAGGACACGCATCGGAACACAACAGCAGGAAGGATCAGACGCGAATCGAACCGAATCGTATTCCGAACAAGATCGATCGGATAGTGGATCGTCGGGACATGACTAGTCCACGACGCGCCGTGGAAGTGGACAGGAATTTCGGTAGAAATTACGGCAGGATGCCGGAGCATTGGGATGAGCAAGAAGAGTCAGCCCTTCACGTGGAATATCGCGATCACACTCATATTCACGATGATGACAGGAGAAAAACCGTCGAGGGCAGACGGTATGACAGTCCTTTTGAGGAGAGACGCGTCGCTCGCGAGGAGAGATCTAAGGAGTCGAGGTACATGATCCAGACTGCGGAGCGAACGTCCTTTGATGATCACCGTCATCATCACCATCATCATCGACATCCTCTCTATACTGGCGATAAGCTGAGAAATAGTGGAGCTGGAATTAGGTAATAATTAACACATACGTAATAATCAGTATAAAAAAAGTGTTATACTCATTTATTTTTATCGTGCTTTATATGAAGAATATTGATATTATACAAAATATTGAATTACTTTTCTGTAAACATGTAGCTTTTCACTTATAACGTTGAAGCAAAAATTGCAAACTGATAAATAGTGTCAAAAAATTTTTCAAGTTCTCATTTTTTAAATGTTAGTTTTATTAACATTTATATGGACAATATATATATATATATATATA